>NC_088235.1:59641799-59824299 GCF_036934945.1 Oncorhynchus masou masou
ACATCCCCTGATTGACAGAAGCCTCACACTGTTCTCTTTCAGGCTGTCACAAATATCCTTGATCTCAGCTCCCGACAGTGTCTCTCCCGTTATTTGAATAGAACCTGGTAGCATTTTGGTAAATGTGTCTACTAGGCTACATGACATTCGAGGTTTGTGCCCAGCTAAGAAATACGTGCATTTTAAGCATAGGCATACAACTATCCGACGTTGGTGGGCTGTTAAATGACATCTCAAAGTCAATATGCTACTGTTTAGGATAAACGATATTTACCACAAATCTGCAAGCCTCTCAAGTGTTGCAGCTGGTTTAATTGAGCGTTTCTTATTAGGCTATGGATAGGGGAAAAGCACGCAAGGTGGGTTTTCTCAAGTTAAATCGATCATAAACCCCATGCGCTGTTTCAAGCCCTGACATCATAACCTACTGCTACAATGTAGCTAAATACTTAGCGATTCTTCTTCTGTACCCTGCAGGCCATGGATTGATACATTCGTCCATACATACTCGACACTTTCAAAGAAAATATCATGTGCCGTTTTCCAGGTCCTCATGCATAACAAACGGTTGGCGTTCCTGTCATGTTTAGAGCTTCGGTTTATAGCGCGAAGGCGATCGTTTGTTTGCCCGGGTTGCAGTTATCGGTTATGCACACACTTCTCGGTGTCATCAGAAACGGCATTGCAATAGTGACTGTCACATGTTGTTCTCAATTAGCTTACTATACTAATGCAGTCTTCCTCATTCAGGGCGCGTGCGCGCACCCTCCTCCCCGAAGCGTCTGTCTGAAATATTGCAGGGCTGAGCAAATGTTTCTCCAGAAGGAAAAATGCAAGTCGAGGGCAAAGATGGCCGTGTTCTCAATATAGTATGGCTATTGCTATTGATCACGTGCTGTGCTGGTCTGCCCTGCCCAAATACATCACCTGGCTGTCTGTACCACACCCATAGCCCTTGGTCTTTACATTGGATTTCCTCAAATTAGTACATAATGTAACATGATCACCAAATAGATAGGCATGTTATAAAACTTTTCCCAATTAAAAAGTTTTGAAATATTACCAGAATTATTACACTACATTCTGTTTTTACTTTAGCAGTAAAAGTAACATAATAAGCCTATAATAAACTCATGGGAACCCGTAACATTGTACTATTCTCTGGGTCAAAGACAATATGGCCCCTTAAATAATACACTGCTCAAAAAAATAGAGGGAACACTAAAATAACACATCCTAGATCTGAATGAATGAAATATTCTTATTAAATACTTTTTTTCTTTACATAGATGAATGTGCTGACAACAAAATCACACAAAAATGATCAATGGAAATCAAACTTATGAACCCATGGAGGTCTGGATTTGGAGTCACACTTAAAATTAAAGTGGAAAACCACACTACAGGCTGATCCAACTTTGATCTAATGTCCTTAAAACAAGTCAAAATGAGGCTCAGTAGTGTGTGTGGCCTCTACGTGTCTGTTTGACCTCCCTACAACGCCTGGGCATGCTCCTGATGAGGTGGCAGATGGTCTCCTGAGGGATCTCCTCCCAGACCTGGACTAAAGCGTCCGCCAACTCCTGGACAGTCTGTGGTGCAACGTGGCGTTGGTGGATGGAGCGAGACATGATGTCCCAGATGTGCTCAATTGGATTCAGGTCTGGGGAACGGGCGGGCCAGTCCATAGCATCAATGCCTTCCTCTTGCAGGAACTGCTGACACACTCCAGCCACATGAGGTCTAGCATTGTCTTGCATTAGGAGGAACCCAGGGCCAACCGCACCAGTATATGGTCTCACAAGGGGTCTGAGGATCTCATCTCGGTACCTAATGGCAGTCAGACTACCTCTGGCGAGCACATGGAGGGCTGTGCTGCCCCCCAAAGAAATGCCACCCCACACCATGACTGACCCACCGCCAAACCGGTCATGCTGGAGGATGTTGCAGGCAGCAGAACGTTCTCCACGGCGTCTCCAGACTCTGTCACGTCCTCGGTGTGAACCTGCTTTCATCTGTGAAGAGCACAGGGCGCCAGTGGCGAATTTGCCAATCTTGGTGTTCTCTGGCAAATGCAAAACGTCCTGCACGGTGTTGGGCTGTAAGCACAACCCCCACCTGTGGACGTTGGGCCCTCATACCACCCTCATGGAGTCTGTTACTGACCGTTTGAGCAGACACATGCACATTTGTGGCCTGCTGGAAGTCATTTTGCAGGGCTCTGGCAGTGCACAAAGGTGGAGGTAGCGGTCCTGCTGCTGGGTTGTTGTCCTCCTACGGCCTCCTCCACGTCTCCTGATGTACTGGCCTGTCTCCTGGTAGCGCCTCCATGCTCTGGACACTACGCTGACAGACACAGCAAACCTTCTTGCCACATCTCGCATATATGTGCCATCCTGGATGAGCTGCACTACCTGAGCCACTTGTGTGGGTTGTAGACTCCGTCTCAAGCTACCAGTAGAGTGAAAGCACCGCCAGCATTCAAAAGTGACCAAAACATCAGCCAGGAAGCATAGGAACTGAGAAGTGGTCTGTGGTCACCACCTGCAGTCTTGCTAATTGCCTATAATTTCCACCTGTTGTCTATTCCATTTGCACAACTGCATGTGAAATGTATTGTCAATCAGTGTTGCCCCCTAAGTGGACAGTTTGATTTCACAGAAGTGTGATTGACTTGGAGTTACATTGTGTTAAGTGTTCCCTTTATTTTTTTGAGGAGTGTATATATTCAATGGATTAATGAATAAGCAGGTCTTCATGGTCGAATTGCTGCCTCATTGATAGTCACCCAGGTTGAGGTTGTGGAAGCTGAGTATTGAGACCCTCCCACTGTGCCTCTCATGTCTACTTGCAGAGCCACATCCTACAGCTCCCCTAGAGAGAGGAGAGTGAAAACAGAGAACTAATGGAGGGCATGGCTATGCTGCATCCAAGTCTCCATTGTTCAATGTCGGAAATATTTCACCTTGCCATAACCCATTTACAGTGGGGCAAGAAAGTATTTAGTCAGCCACCAATTGTGCAAGTTCGCCCACTTAAAAAGATGAGAGGCCTGTAATTTTCATCATAGGTACACTTCAACTATGACAGACAAAATGAGAAGGAACAAATCCAGAAAATCACATTGTAGGATTTTTTATGAATTTATTTCAAATTATGGTGGAAAATAAGTATTTGGTCACCTACAAACAAGCAATATTTCTGGCTCTCACAGACCTGGAACAACTTCTTTAAGAGGCTCCTAAATCCTCCACTCGTTGCCTGTATTAATGGCACCTGTTTGAACTTGTTATCAGTATAAAAGACACCTGTCCACAACCTCAAACAGTCACACTCCAAACTCCACTATGGCCAAGACCAAAGAGCTGTCAAAGAACACCAGAAACAAAATTGTAGACCTGCACCAGGCTGGGAAGACTGAATCTGCAATTGGTAAGCAGCTTGGTTTGAAGAAATTCACTGTGGGAGCAATTATTAGGAAATGGAAGACATACAAGACCACTGATGATCTCCCTTGATCTGGGGCTCCACGCAAAATCTCACCCCGTGGGGGTCAAAATGATCATCAAGGACATCAACCATCCAAGCCACGGCCAGTACATGTGCATCAAAGCTGGGACCGAGAGGCTGAAAAACAGCTTCTATCTCAAGGCCATCAGACTGTTAAATAGCCATCACTAGCTGGCTACCACCCGTTTACTCAACCCTGCACCTTAGAGACTGCTGCCCTATGTACATAGGCATGAAATCACTGGTCACTTTAATAATGGAACACTAGTCACTTTAATAATGTTTACTCATTTCATATACTGTATTTTAGTCAATGCCACTACAACATTGCTCGTTCTAATATTTACAGTACCAGTCCAAACTTTTTTTAAACTATTTACTACATTGTAGAATAATAATGAAGACATCTATGAAATAACACATA
The DNA here is from genome assembly GCF_036934945.1 of Oncorhynchus masou masou. NCBI lineage: Eukaryota > Metazoa > Chordata > Actinopteri > Salmoniformes > Salmonidae > Oncorhynchus > Oncorhynchus masou. The sequence continues at coordinate 59,645,734 of NC_088235.1, forward strand.
TGGAATCATGTAGTAACCAAAAAAAGATATAATCTGTTCACCTCCTCTGCGCCTCACAAAGACACGGCGGTTGGAACCAAAAATCTCAGATTTTAACTCATCAGACCAAAGGACAGATTTCCACAGGTCTAATGTCCATTGCTCGTGTTTCTTGGTCCAAACAAGTCTCCTCTTCTTCTTGGTGTCCTTTAGTAGGGGTTTCTTTGCAGCAATTTGACCATGAAGGCCTGATTCACGCAGTCTCCTCTGAACAGTTGATGTTGAGATTTGTCTGTTACTTGAACTCCATGAAGCATTTATTTGGGCTGCAATTTCTGAGGCTGGTAACTCTAATGAACTTATCCTCTGCAGCAGAGGTCACTCTGAGGCTGCATTCCAAACACTTAAGACACACCCTCTCCCCTCAGCCCTCAAATTAAGTGGACACTTCTGATGATGTATCATGATGTCTAATGTGTATACACTTGCAGGGCAAGTATATGCCTGAAAATTGGTCCCTCGTACATCCCGCAAAGATTATGTTTGCAGCCAACGGTATCTTGTGGGTGCTTTATATGATTGCATTAATATACACCTACTGTATGATAGCGAGCAAATGAATTAGCTAACGTTAGCCTGCCTAGCTGGAACTTTTGAAGATGGAAAATGTTTTAGTTCTACAATTTCCAAAAACTAACCAAACAAAAACATTATTTTACGAGACGTGTTTGGGCCGTCATGTGCATTAATGGCACAATTTCTAACTTATTTATATTTGTTTTTACTTACACTTGTATGTTGACTCCATATTGGCGTTGAGGTTTTAAGTTTTGGCTGACTTTTCTAAGCAGATGTACAATCATCGCAAATTGAATTATGGGGCGTTTCAGGCCCCAAAGTGAACATAATTGTACACTCGCAAACTCCATTAAAAACAAGGGCTGAGGGGCTTACGTTGCAAACTTCACTTGCTTGGCTAATAATTTTGACTGACGACAAATATGGCCGTGAAGATTCCCCCAAGGGCACAAGGTGAGAGTAAGTGGAGGAGGGTGTTTCTTTTATGAGTTTGAAACGCTACCTTGTCACAACACAACTGATTGGCTCAAACTCATTAAGAAGGAAATAAATTCCACAAATGAACTTTTAACAAGGCACACCTGTTCATTGAAATCCATTCCAGGTGACTACCTCACCTGGAATGAGTGTGCAAATCTGTCATCAAGGTGGCTAGTTTGAAGAATATCCAATATATTTTGATTTGTTTAACACTTTTTTGGTTAATACATGATTCCAAGTGTTATTTCATAGTTTTAATGTCTTCACTATTATTCTACAATGTATAAATTAGCAAAAATAAAGAAAAACCCTTGAATGAGTAGGTGTGTCCAAACTTTTGACTGGTACTGTATATATTTCTTAATTCCATTCTTTTACTTTTAGATTTGTGTGTATTGTTAGATACTACTGCACTGTTGGAGCTAGGAACACAAGCTAAATATGTTTATGTGACCAATAGCATTTGATTTGATCTATTCAAATGAGAAATGTAGGCCTATCGGTGTTGTCTTCAGGTGTGGTCTGACATTAACTAGGTATTGGTCACAGGGGTTCAATCTGAACATTGGGCTCTGAGTGCTTTGGCGGGACCTTGTCCCCACACTCACACTTCTGCTCTCCTCCGTGCTCCAGGCACTGTGCCAGCACTCTGTTGGCCAAATGTTTTAGATGCCTATCAGAAAAACCTGCTCTTCTGATAAACATCTAAATCATTCTTCATGTAGAGCTGTGAGTGAGAACTTCATGACTGAAAGATGCCACGTGTCCCTGAAGAACTGCTTAAGGGTCCGCTGGATGATGGAGAGGGTTGTTTCTCAGGCTGAACTGTAATCTTTTTGAAGGAGGCCATTTCTCTACTGACTGGAACAAATACTGGCCAGTTCACATTGGTGTTTGGTAGCCACTGCAGATTGCACTCTGTCGCATTCTTCTTTTGCTCATCTCCATGGTGAACCTGACCTTTGCTTGTCTATACAGGTAACAATCTCTCCAAGAAATCAGTTCATACACAATTCTCCACAGCTGATCAGCCACTATCTACGTGGCTCTCCCAGGAGAGACATATTGTCTACTCTACAGTAACCATTATACTATTCAAACTTGAAACTATCCAGTTTAGGCATTAACTCCAAAGGGTTAAGGATCGGTTTAAAACAAACATAACTTTCTATCACTGGATTTGAACCGACAAACTCTGGATTCAGAGGCAGATGCTTACGCCCATCTTCTATCCTCAACACCATACCAAAACATACTTTAAGGTGACAATGCTCACTGTTACCCCTAGTGGCCGTTTTCCTCATCTCCTTGACGTCCTCAGACCTGGCTGGACATCAAATATAGACTTGCATCACGGGTGACCTGGCTGTTTCCCAGGGTCAGTGTTAAAAGACGTGTCTTAGGTCGATAAAGTTTATTTCCATTGTATCTTTCTGTACAATAACCCTATAAATACATTTTCACATGTAAAATAAAAAAAAGAGGTCACCTTGCATCCCACCCAAAAACAATGTTGTTAGGAAGTACAAATAATGCACAAAACAAAAGCTGCTTAGAAGTGAACAATATTCATAAGATAACGCACTATTACATATCTCATATGACATGTCAACTGCATTTTTCGTTATTTTTTCTGGTTAGGTTATTAAAATTACAGACAATGGATGTGCATTGTGTAAAACAAGAGATTAAACTCTAATTTACCCCATATCATACATGATAATAATAATTCCTTCGAAAAACAATAGAAGGCACCACACATTCCTATAGAACCTTCCTCCCATTGAACGTCTAGAATGTTAAAACATCCATTGATGTTATCGCCGTAACCCGTGTAACAAAGCCTACAAGAGGTGAGAAAGTGTCGAGTTGGAGATGAATTAGTCTTAACATGAGTACAAATGCAAACAGCTGGGAATCTTAGTGCACTCATGCTGCTTTAACAAATACAAGACCCCTATGAAAAGGCAATTTGCTGTCATTTGAAAAGAGTTACAGCACCAGCATAACACCTCACTCCATCGTTTAGTTCTTTTGATTAGATACAATATAAACAACTAGGGTAAGCATGTCATTTCCCATGGAGAATGAAAGTTGTAAGAGTTGTTGTGAACCGATGGCGATGTGTTTACTGAGACAATGTTCATGTTTAATGATGAAGGTCAAATGTCAACTATAACCAGCCACCATAATGGTCTTTGACCTTCACTTTAGTCTGTATTACCTACACAACACCACCACTGCGGAATTCAGGCTCATGAGCCTGTGGTATCATCTTTGATGTTGGGCACACCATCACTGTGACTGCAGGATAACACCAAGGGTCTTCACTGTGGCATTCACAGCATTCATAGCAGCGGTGGCCACCACAGGCAAATCTCTAGCCACTCTCTGGATGGGGGGCATGTTGGGGCCTTCCAATGTGTCCAGGATACCTTCAGACAACATTTTTTAAAACAAAATGTCCAATTCTTATTTCTTTAATCATACAGAAATTCAAGACCCAGTTTAAGAATATACCTTGGAGGGTCTTTGAATAGAAGCAATTAAAATGTGTTTAAAATTGGACCAGGGGAGTCAACTCAATTACCTGGGTTCACATTATTGGCTTTCGTTACTCTGAAAGACGTATGTCCACTGCAATGAAATACTTTTGTGGATGACCTCATTTTATTACTCTCTCACACACACACACACACACACACACAAACACGGTACCAGTCAAACGTTTGGAAGCACTTACTCCTTCAAGGGTTTTTCTTTATTTTTACTATTTTCTACATTGTCAAATAATAGTGAAGACATCAAAACGATGGAATAATGTAGTAACTGTCATTTCACTTTACTTATTTGAGCTGTTCTTGCCATAATATGGACTTGGCCATCTTCTGTATACCAACCCTACGTTGTCACAACACAACTGTCTCAAATGAGGGAAAGAAATTCCACAAATTAACTTTTAACAATGCACACCTGTTAATTGAAATGCATTCCAGGTGACTACCTCATGAAAATGGTTGAGAGAGTGCAAAGTTGTCATCAAGGCAAAGGGTGGCTAGTTTGAAGAATCTCAAATTTAAAATAACATTTAAAAAAATTGTTTACTACATGATTCCATGTGTTATTTCATAGTTTTAATGTCTTTACTAATTATTCTACAATATAGAAAATAGTCAAAATAAAGGAAAACCCTTGAATGAGTAGGTGTGTCCAAACTTTTGACTGGTACTGTATATATATTACATATATAGCGAGAGATTGCTCAATCCTGGGTCACATACAATATGCAAAACAACAAAACTAAAGTGTCCTAATTGCACACACTTTGGGTAGTACAGTTCCTTCAAAAAGTATTCACACCCCTTCACTTACTCAAAAACAATCACACCCATCTGCGCACATTACCCCATACTGACAAAGTGAAAATGTTTTTAGAAATGTTTGCAATTGACATAAGCATTCACACCCCTGAGTCAATACTTTGCAGCGATTACATCTGTGAGTCTTTCTGGGTAAGTCTAAGAGTTTTCCACACCTGGATTGTGCAACATTTGCCCATTATTACAAAAAAAGATTATTCAATCTCTGTCAAAACTGTAACTCAGACACTCAGGAACATTCACTGTCTTCTTGGTAAGCAACTCCAGTGTAGATTTGGTCATTCCATTTATTTTTTTATTCTTGAAAAACTCCCCAGTCCTTAACAATTACAAGCATACCAATAACATGATGCAGCCCCCACTATGCGTGAAGATTTAGAGCATGGTACTCAGTAATGTGTTCTATTGGATTTGACCCCAAACAGACTTTCTTTGCCACATTTGTTGCAATATTACTTTAGTGCCTTGTTGCAAACAGGATTCATGTTTTGGAATATGTGTATTCTGTACAGGCTTCCTTCTTTTCACTCTGTCAATTAGGTTAGTATTGTGGAGTAACTACATGTTGTTGATGCATCCTCAGCTCTCTCTTATAACAGCCATTAAACTGTGTTTTTAGGTCACCATCCAAAGTGTAATTAGTAATTTCACCATGCTCAAAGGGATATTCATTGTCTGATTTTTTTAACCTATCTACCAATAGCTGCCCTTCTTTGCAAGGCATTGGAAAACCTCCCTGGTCTTTGTGGTTGAATCTGGTTTTGAAATTCACTGCTCGACTGAGGGACATTATCGATAATTGTATGTGTGGGGTACAGAGATGAGGTAGTCATAAAAAAAAATCATCTTAAACACTATTTATTATTGCACACAGAGTGACTTATTGTGTGACTTGTTAAGCACATTTTTACTCCTAAACTTATTTCGGCTTGCCTTAACAAAGGGGTTGAATACTTGACTCTAAACATTTCAGCTTTTCATTTTTAATGAATTTGTAAAAAATAAAAACATCCACTTTGTCATTATGGGGTATTGTGTGTAGGGAAGTGACACCTCTACGCCTGAATCCATTAAGAGTCTCAAAGTAGGAGCGCTGATCTAGGATCAGGTCCACTCTTTATTCATTGTGATTTAAAAGTCAAAAATGATCTCAGATCAGCACCCCTACTCTGAGACGCTTTATGAATACGGGCCCTGGTTTGCTTAGTAAGGAATCTTACCTTCAACAATCTTGTGATAAGCGAAGTGCAGGTAGAGCAGAAAGAGCATATGCAGAGCACCCAGTGTTCCACAGAGGACGAGGCGCGGGGTTGGTCCCACGGTCCGAGAGATGAGAGCAGCCACCTGAGAGAGAACGAGAGCGAGGGTTAATGTGAGCAAGTGGGACAGACTGACTATCACTGACATAGTGGGCACGTTCAAGCGGATACAGTTTTTGCAACATTTGTTGCATTATGGGGATAAAAATTGCCCCGACTTGCATCTACATGTCGACTTCATGAAATTTACAAAAATCACGTGATCAAAGGTCATGAAGTTGACTGCAGTCTACTGCAAGTTTCTGCAGTTGCTCTTCGCCAACTTTATCCTGCAGCCATCCCCTGCATTATAGAAGGCTCTATTGTCAACCAGTCATTACAGTGTTTTTGTTTGACCCATGCAAACTTGACCAAAGACATGACTGAAAAAGGAACCAACTTTGCCACGATTCATGTAAGCCTATACAGTGGTTATACTGTGCCTTCAGAAAGTATTCACACCCTTTGACTCATTTTGTTGTGTTACAGCCTGAATATAAAATTGATTAAATTTCAAAAATAATTTCCACTGGCCTCCAAATAATACCCCATAATGTCAAAGTGGAATTAGCTTTTTCAAAAAATTTCAAAATTAATAAAAATGAAAAGCTGAAATGTCTTGAGTCAATAAGTATTCAACACCTTTGTTATGGCAAGCTCAGTTAAGTTAAGGAGTAAAAATGTGCTTAACAAGTCACATAATAAGTTGTATGGAGTCACTCTGTGCAATAGTGTTTAACACGATTTTTGAATGACTACCTCAGCTCTGTACCCTACACATACAATTATCTGTAAGGTCCCTCAGTCGAGCATTGAATTTCAAACACAGATTCAAACACAAATACCAGGGAGGTTTTCCAATGCCTTGCAAGGAAGGGCACCTATTGATAGCAGACATTGAATATACCTTTGAGCATGGTGAAGTTATTAATTACACTTCGGATGGTGTATCAATACACCCAGTCACTACAAAAATAAAGGTGTCCTTCCTAACTCAGTTGCCGGAGAGGAAGGAAACCGCTCAAGGATTTCACCATGAGACCAATGGTGACTTTAAAACCATTACAAATTTTAAAACCATGAATGGCTGTGATAGGAGAAAACTGAGGATGAATCAAAAACATTGTAGGTACTCCACAATACTAACCTAATAGGCAGAGTGAAAAGAAGGAAACATGTACAGAACCTGTTTGCAACAAGGCACTAAAGTAATACTCAAAGAATGTGGCAAACAATTCACTTTTTGTCCTGAGTACAAAGTGTTATGTAAGGGGCAAATCCAATATAACACATTACCGAGTACTACTCTCCATATTTTCTAGCATAGTAGTGGCTGCATCACGTTATGGGTATGATTGTAATTGTTAAGGACTGGGGAGTTTAAGATAAAAAGATTAATGGAATGGTGCTAAGCACAGGCAAAATCCCAGAGGAAAGCCTGGTTCAGTCTAATTTCCAACAGAGACTGGGAGATGAATTCACCTTTTAGCAGGACAATAACCTAAAACACAAGGCCAAATCTACACTGGAGTTGCTTACCAAGGAGGTGAATGTTCCTGAGTGGCCGAGTCACAGTTTTGCCTTAAATCTACATAAAAATCTATGGCAAGACCTGAAGATGCTAGTCGAGTCATGATCAACAACAAATTTGACAGAGCTTGAATCATTTTGAAAATAATAATGGACAAATGTTGCACAATACAGGTGTGGAAAGCACTTAGAGGCTTCCCATGAGATTCACAGCTGTAATCGCTGCCAAAGGTGCTTCTAGGTATTGACTCATGGGTGTGAATACTTATGTAAATGAGATATTTCTGTATTTCATTTTCAATCAATTTTTAACAAAATCTAAAACATGTTTTCACTTAGTCTTTATGGGAAGTCTTTTTGAGAATGACACAAATACAAATTTTCACAAAGTCTGCTGCCTCAGTTTGTATGATGGCAATTTGCATATACTCCAGAATGTTATGAAGAGTGATCAGATGAATTGCAATTAATTGCAAAGTCCCTCTTTACCAGGGAAATGAACTGAATCCCCAAAAAACATTTCCACTGCATTTCAGCCCTGCCACAAAAGGACCAGCTGACATCATGTCAGTGATTCTCTCGTTAACACAGGTGTGAGTGTTGACGAGGACAAGGCTGGAGATCACTCTGTCATGCTGATTGAGTTCGAATAACAGACTGGAAGCTTCAAAAGGAGGGTGGTGCTTGGAATCATTGTTCTTCCTCTGTCAACCATGGTTACCTGCAAGGAAACACGTGCTGTCATCATTGCTTCACAGGCAAGGATATTGCTGCCAGTAAGATTGCACCTAAATAAACCATTTATCGGATCATCAAGAACTTCAAGGAGAGTGGTTCAATTGTTGTGAAGAAGGCTTCAGGGCGCCCAAGAAAGTCCAGCAAGCGCCAGGACCGTCTCCTAAAGTTGATTCAGCTGCGGGATCGTGGCACCACCAGTACAGAGCTTGCTCAGGAATGGCAGCAGGCAAGTGTGAGTGCATCTGCACGCACAGTGAGGCGAATACTTTTGGAGGAAGGCCTGGTCTCAAAAAGGGCAGCAAAGAAGCCACTTCTCGCTACCATCAGTCCTGTGTCATGCCAACAGTAAAGCATCCTGAGACCATTCATGTGTGGGGTTGCTTCTCAGCCAAGGGAGTGGGCTCACTAACAATTTTGCCTAAGAATACAGCCATGAATAAAGAATGGTACCAACACATCCTCTGATAGCAACTTTTGAACATTTTAGAACATTTTGGTGACGAACAATGCCTTTTCCAGCATGATGGAGCACCTTGCCATAAGGCAAAAGTGATAAGTGGCTCGGGGAACAAAATATCATTTTTTTCCATGGCCAGGAAACTCCCCAGACCTTAATCCCATCGAGAACTTGTGGTCAATCCTCAAGAGGTGGGTGGACAAACAAAAACCCCACAAATTCTGACAAACTCCAAGCATTGGTTATGCAAGAATGGGCTGCCATCAGTCAGGATGTGGCCCAGAAGTTAATTGACAGCATGCCAGGGCGGATTGCAGAGGTCTTGAAAAAGAAGGGTCAACACTGCAAATATTGACTCTTTGCATCAACTTCATGTAATTGTCAATAAAAGCCTTTGACACTTATGAAATGCTTGTAATTATACTTCAGTATTCCATAGTAACATCTGACAAAAATACCTAAAGACACTGAAGCAGCAAACTTTGTGTAAATTAATATTTGTGTCATTCTCAAAACTTTTAGTCACGACTGTACTCCTGCAGTAACTCCCTGTCAGAGAGACTGCGATAAAAGGTTAGGCAGGAGGCCCTTGGCCAGTGGTAGGTCAGAGTTGAGGGCTCTCTTTCAAGCACACTCACTACCGCTTATCAGTCGTCTCTCCAGGTGCTACAGAGACGGACAAGTCCAAGGCCCTCCAGAGTCTGCTGACCAACAACCTAGGATGTATCCAGGGCACAGAGAAGAAAACTCCACTCATAATAGTATACGTCATGTAAACCTCATTCACTATGGCAGTCTGCTAGTGTGATGCCAGCATATTATCCAGGCCAATGGTTGGATTGGATTTACTGTACTCACTCCAAAACTCATGCCCTCTCCTCCCTGTAAAAATATCTAAAGACACTGAAGCGGCAAACTTTGTGAAAATTAATATTTGTGTCATTCATAAAACTTTTGGCCACGACTGTAGTAGATGGGTGAGACAAAAATATATTTAATCCATTTTGAATTCAGGCTGTAACACAACAAAATGTGGAATAAGTCAAGGGGTATGAATACTTTCTGAATGTGTTATTTGAGGCTCTCTCCCACTAATTGATTGTATAACGTGCACACATGATTTCAGTTTGTAGGTGTAATATGGGGGTTGGAGACATGTTTATTTCAACATTTTATAAAGAAGAACCTTTCTAACCAAAGGCAACACTGATCTGATTGAGCTGGCCTTGCTGTTGGAAAACCACAATAGTGTTAGTCTTTCAGCTTTCGCGGTTGCACCTCCCCCGACTCCGCTCCTCGACTTTTGTCTAGTTGGTTGCTTTAGCCTGACCACTCAAACGTGCCCAGTGTGAACGTCAGCAAGTGTCTAAGTGTCAAGGGGCTCTTGGGACTTGTAGTAATTGACCTGCTTATTTACCATCCGCAGTGTGGAGAGCCCTCCTACGACCAGCCACAGGATGTAGAACAGGGAGTGGAAGTGGACGTTGTAGGTGACAAAGAGAACCACGCAGTGTCCGAAAAGACCATAACCCTGTTGGGGGCACATAGTAGAACAGACAGTGAGATTTCACACTGCATTTATAACAGACTGATTACACGGGGATGCTGTGAGGGGAGTGATGGTCATTGTTGACTCACCAGCAGAGACAGGGTCTGGAGCATGGTGATCTGGGCGTTGCACAGATATGCCAGGAAGTATATGAAGGAGGAAACTCCCAGCCAGTAACCAAAGCATGTCCCTATGGCTGTGCCCATCAGAGTACCCTCTCTCTGTCCAGGGAGGAAGAACAATGTATTAGGCCTAATCAAGGTCAGATAGACAACATACAGTGCCTTCAGAAAGTATTCATACCCCTTGACTTATTCCACATTTTGTTGTTACAGCCTTTATTCAAAATTGATTAAATGTGGGGGTTTTTCTCACCCATCTACACACAATACCCCATAACGATCAAGTGAAAACACGCTTTTGAAATTTGTGCAACTTTATTGAAAATGAAATAGAAATACATCATTTACATAAGTATTCACACCCATGAGTCAATACTTTGTAGAATCACCTTTGGCAGCGATTACAGCTGTGAGTATTTCTGGGTAAGTCTCTAAGAGCTTTGCACACCTGGATTGTACAATATTTGCACATTCTTTTCTAAATTCGTCAAGCGCTGTCAAGTTGGTTGTTGTTGATCATTGCTAGACAGATGTTTTCTTTTTTTCAAGCCAATTTAAGTAAAACTGTAACTAGGCCACTCAGGCACATTCAATGTCCTCTTGGTAAGCAACTCCAGTGTAGACTTGACCTTGTGTTTTAGGTTACTGTCCTGCTGAAAGGTCAATTCATCTCCCAGTGTCTGGTGGAAAGAAGACAACCAGTTTTTCCTCTAGAATTTTGCCTGTGCTTGGCGCCATTACGTTTTTTTTAAATCCTGAACATCTACACAGTCCTTAACCATTACAAGCATGCCAACAGCATACCACCCTGCATCCCACTGCTTAGCTTGCTTCTGAAACTAAGCAGGGTTGGTCCTGGTCAGTTCCTGGATGGGAGACCAGATGCTGCTGGAAGTGGTGTTGGAGGGCCAGTAGGAGGCACTCTTTCCTCTGGTCTAAAAAATATCCCAATGCAGCAGGGCAGTGACACTTTCAGATGGGATGTTACATGGGTGTCCTGACTCTGAGGTCATTGAAGATCCCATGGCACTTATCGTAAGAGTAGGGGCGTTAACCCCGGTGTCCTGGCTAAATTCCCAAGCTGTCCTTCATACCATCATGGTCACCTAATCATCCCCAGCTTACAATTGGCTCATTCATCCCCCTCCTCTCCCCTGTAACTATTCCCCAGGTTGTTGCTATAAATGAGAATGTGTTCTCAGTCAACTTACCTGACGAAATAAATAACATGATGCAGCCACCACTATGCTTGAAAATATGAAGAGTGGTACACAATGTTGTATTAGATTGGCCCCACAAATAACACTTTGTATTAAGGGCAAAAAGTGAATTGTTTTGCAGTATTACTTTAGTGTCTTGTTGCAAACAGGATGCATGTTTTTAATTATTTTTTATTCTGTACAGGCTTCCTTCTTTTCACTCTGTCAATTTGGTTAGTATTGTGGAGTAACTACAATGCTGTTGATCCATCCTCAGTTATTTTTAACAGTCATTAAACTCTGTTTTAAAGTCACCATTGGCCTCATTGTGAAATCCCTGAGAGGTGTCCTTCCTCTCTGGCAACTGAGTGACTGGGTGTATTGCTACACCATCCAAAGTGTAATTCATAATTTCACCATGCTCAAAGGGATATTCAATGTCATCTTTTTTATTTTTTACCCATCTGCCAACAGGTGCCCTTCTTTGCAAGGCATCACTGCTCGACTGAAGGGTCATACAGATCATTTTACGTGAAGGGTACAGAGATGAGGTAGTCATTAACAAATCATTTTATTGTCCATAGTGAGTCCATGCAACTTATTATGTCACTTGTTAAGCACATTTTTACTCCCTAACTTATTTAGGCTTGCCATAACAAAGGGGTTGAATACTTATTGACTAAAAACATTTCAGCTTTTCATTTGTAATAACTTTGTTTTAAAAAAATGTATATTTTTATGACATGGGGTATTGTGTGTAGGCAGTTACACAAAATCTTAATTGAACCAATTTTAAATTCAGGCTATAACACAACAAAATCTGGATTAAGTCAAGGAGTGTGAATATTTTCTGACAGCACTTATCACATTTCGATGGAGATCTACAGACAGTTCCTTGGACTTAGTTTCTTCTCTGACATGCACTGTCAACTATGGGACCTTATGTAGACAGGTGTGTTTCTTTTCTCAATCCTGTCCAAACATTTGAATTGGCCACAGGTGGCCTCCAATCAAGTTGTATCCACCTCTCAATGATGATCAAAGGAAATTGGACGCACCTGAGCTCAATTTGGAGCGTCGTCGCATATAAGCATTTAACCACATGAGTGCTACATGAGCAGTAATTTCTATTTTTGAGCAGCAAAAGCTGAACAGATGGCTTTTGGTTTCATAATGTCAAAAGGGTTTTGAGTTGATGGCTACCCCCATTTCCAGTTTTAATTCATCTACCAGTATCCCTGAGCTTCATGAGAAATGTTAATCTATACATACTGTATATTAACATGCATTTACGAAGCCGGTATAAGTTGAGCTCTCTTACAATAACTGTTCCTGATGTCTTCATTCCATGCAGGAGGATGGCCACCAGTGTGAACACCAGCATCATGGGCCCATATAGCTCCCCAGCAATCTTCTATAGTTGGAAAATAGGAGCAGGGAAAACATTTAATATTTCCTTTTAATTGGCCAGGTAAGCACCGAAAGCCTCTAGATTTAAATCTCCTCTCGGCCTGTGAAAATAGTATGGGAAAAGAAAATGCCACTCACCTGTGGAAAATGTATCATGCGGATGGGTATCATTGATTCAATCAACCTAGGGTAGAAAAAAGTAAATGTGAGAAATCTTCTAAAATGTGACTCCGCAAGACTATTTTACAAGTTACACGTAAAACACGCACATTCGTGACCGACTCTCACCTGTTCCTGACTTGCATAGGCTCTACATCAAAGTACGGCCGGAGAATATCTATGTTGGCATATAGGTTGAAAGCTTTGGAAGCCTGACGCTTTCCAGCTTGCCACACCTAAGAGGGGGGAGTGGACTGCAACATTAACCAGACAAGGCTATTGAGATGTAACTTAGAATATTGGGTTCTGGCAAAGCTCCTTTTCATGACTAATGTGGTGTGTGTGACAGGTTGTTGCCCATCATAAGCATCACAAAGTATTCTCATCTCACCTCATCTGCCACCTGTCTCCCCAGCTGGCCCTTGATACCCTTCATGCCCAGAAACTCGCCATCCTCTCCAGTCTCCTCTTCAGTTGCTTCCGCCTCCTCTGCCACCTCTTCCTCCTCCTTCATGCGCTGGTGCATCTCCCCCATGTCCTCAAAGCTGGAGCCTGATGTGTCATCCATGTTCTCCATGTCAATCACTGCTGACCCAGTGCCCTGGTAAGATGGCTTATTAGATTTAACTACTGTATATCATGTATGTGAAATGTTTGACAAGTAAATTGTCAACATTTCCTTTGACACAGTCAGTCACCACGTGAAACAAAAAAGAAGGCTCCTTCCAGTTTATGGTTAGCTCACTAGCGAAACCTGTTCATAGACGATAACTGTAGTATCTTCTGACCGGAGGTTGTTTAAGAGCCCGGACGTTTGAGTTTTAAAAGGTTAAATTACTACACACCTTTAGAGGGTTAGGGTTCCCACACAGCCATATTTCCATGTTTCAGTGCTTGTTTTCCGAAAACAGACAAGACAGTGTACTACATGTGCCAATTAGCTGTCTGTGCCTCTGAACGCCAAAATACTGTCGGCTGAAACTGTTAAGTGTACAGTAAGTGCTTTTTTGATTTGTGAAATTATTTTGATGTGAGAGGGATTTGTTTGTTTCTAGAACCGTACTGCAATTAACCCTCCTGTTGTGTTTGTAATAGAGGGATTTGTTTGCGTTTCTCGAACCGTACTGCAATTAACCCTCCTGCTGTGTTCTTTTCATGTTAATTAATTCTGTGTCCCCTGTCCAAAATAACCGGCCCATTATAGCGGATTATAAATCCATATCACTTAATGTTGTGTTAGATCTTTTTATCAACTTAAGTTCTTGTGAACATTGATTTGCTATTTATGGCCTGTAGGCCTCATTGACCTGAGCGCATAACTCTTTGTAAAAAAAATAAAAAGCAGAATGTATGGATTATTTTGACTATAACAAATACTCATGAAACATATTGTGCTATTTATCACAGACTACTTTGCATCATAGTTTAACAAGGACATTTGTTTTGAAACCATTTCAAATGTTTAAATGGGCACAAAATAACATCTGTTGTGTTCCTGGTCAAAACTGACCGGTATGATTTTATTAGTAAAGAAAGGACATAGGCCCAAAACTACACATGAGAACTTTACCATATTACAAAATTAACATCTGAACACATTAAAGAACAACAGTAACAATAAGAGTATTACTAACAATCAATGGTGGTTCCATTTTGTGTGCTCTCATGTACATGTTGGCCAATACGTGGTGGTTGATGCATGAGCCTTGCAAATATATGCACTGCATTTACGGCACATAATGCTCGTTTTGACAACTCTTGTTGCACACAGATTGCACCTTTTTCCTTTTGTCTCTGGCAGTCGTAGATCTTGCTTCTGGTCTTTGTACATCTCTCACCAATCCAGCAGAGGATGGTGTTCGAGGAAGGTGTTGGTGCCTTTGAATGAGGGGTGCCACCATGGCTTTCCCCAACTCTTCTAGGAATAGTATCCTCTTGAAGAATTTCCCCTGCTTCCAGCCTGGATTCACCTCCATCCACACCACAAACCCGTTGTAGACCGACACGTCTAGGATGTTGAAGAGCACCACCATGGGCCAACGTGCTGTCATCCTCTTACAAGATTATGTGCCAGTGACCTGCAAAAGTGCAATCAGTGAATAAAATAATGAGTACATACAAGTGATACTTCATGTCTTGCATAGTAACATGTGAAGAATTGCATCAAAGCGTAGTTTTAATTGATCACATCTAAAACATATTTACATATTCAAATTAATAGAATTGACTATATTGTTCACAAAATCAATGAGCATTTCACCAAACATTTCATTTTTAATGGTGCAGATAAAACAATCTGGTAATAGAAAAATAAAGTACATAAGATAAAAAGTAACATACCTTATCAAGGTTGTCAACTCCCCCTTTGTTCCTGTTGTAATCCAGGACAGCGTTGTCCTCCCTGGTACTCACAGCGGCATCCCTACGCAGAGTTGTCATCAGGAGCACATTCTTCTTTTTCCCCTCGGGCAGTAGGACACAAGTGTTTGTGTGTATCGGTGAAGGCAAACTTGGAGGAAAAAAAAACAATCCCTGTCCTTGGTTGTGAGTGAGGCAAATGAGGCTTGTTCCTTCTGACCGTCCCCACCACAGTCATTTTTATTGGGAGCAGCTCCTGACCAAGAGCATGAGGTGAAGAAATTGTCATGTGTTATGTTGTGTCCCTGGAAACCTGCAGTCATTTCCAGGACCACCCGCTTCCCCTGGTACCTTTCGGGGACACCGTCAGCAGGTTTCCTTGTGTAAACCTGCATGTTCCAGGCATAACGTGTCCTAGCATCACATGCTGCCCATATCTTTATTCCATATTTAGGCGGTTTGCTTGGCATGTGCTGTTTGAATGGGCAGCATCCCCTAAAAGCGACCACTCATCCACTGTGATGTCTGGACTTGGATTATAGATGAGTGGCAGGCACTCCACCCACTTGTGCCAAACCTCTGATAGTTGCCAGCTTGTCTTGTTGACAGCGGCCTGGTCTTGTATCACGGTTGTCGAAGCCAATTTAAAAAAGTAAATAATAATTGCCCGACCAGACTCTGCATCCCATAAACTGGTGGTAGGTTCGTTTCTGGATCTGTACACAATCAAGAGATCCACGTATGCTTGGACGTCTGTCCGGTCTACTTCCTTTCAGTTGTCTTTGTAAACGCGTCCCCCCTCCAAATTGGTCATGTTTATCACTGTGGTTTTGATTGACTCTGTCAGGAACAGTTCGAAGCAGGATTTTATGTCATCAACCCGGGATATGGCGTATCTCGTTGACCCTGGGGTCATCCTGATAACATTTTCAGCCGACCTCTCCTCTCAGGTGGGGATGAAGACCAGGACAAATTCCCATTCTTTGACCAGAATGTAACAACAACCTCAGCAGGGCCCTCTTCCTCATCACTGGATTGTTCCACATCAGTTGTCTCTTGGTCTGGATCATATTCTGTGTCTTCAACTTCTGACATTTCCTCCTCTAATGTATCTTCACTGTCAGTTTCCTGGCCTCCTCCTCACCATTGTCATGCTCGAGCCTTACATACAGTGTTTCATTTGGTCATTGTGCTGCCACAGAACGAATTGAGCAAGGCCTCAAAAAAGCTTAATTATACCATAGCTGCAAGAAAAGTTCAATATATTATTGAAACAATGTTGCGATTGTTTGTGAGAATGCCAACAGGTGTGGATCCCGTGGGGGAAAAATTATGTTGGGGAAAGGTTCCCGTGGGGTTTTCCATGGAAAACAAGAAGGGGAGTGAGGTGTGTGTGTGTGTGTGTGTGTGTGTGTGTGTGAGACACACATGCATGTGGGGGTCTGGGAGAGGAAGTGTGTCCATCTGATGAATGGGCAGGTGCCTGAACTCAATTGTATACACTAATTGTAGTCTCACCCATTCATTTCTAATGACCGGTCATTTCTGACCAGGAACACCACAGGTGTACAAAAGTTAAATAAAACCCCAAATTTGATTTAAAATCTTAAAATGTATTTTGTGTGTCCATATGCCCTATGTGGACAGTCATGGAACCTTATGACAATCAGATTAAATTTACTAAATGGGCGGCAGGTAGCCTGGTGGTTAGAGCGGTGGGCCAGTAAGCAGGTAGCCTAGTGGTTACAGCGGTGGGCCAGTAACCTAAAGTTTGCCGGATCGAATCCCCGATCTAGCAGGTAAACATCTGTCGTAATGCCCCTGAACAAGGCAATTGACCCACTGTTCCTAGGGCCGTCATTGTAAATAAGAATTTGTTCGTAACTGACTTGCCTAGTTAAACAAAAAGAATAAAACTAAATTTCAGCGACAACTAAAATCGGTCCAATTCGACCGGAACACAACAATAGGGTTAAGAAATATTCACGTTTAGAAGAGTCAATTCGCCTTAAAACAGAAGGACTAAGGTTAATTTAGCAGGTCCATTATTGGGCTAGTTAACTACCACAACATTGTGGGACAAGTGCCCATTTTCAGTAGGATGATATGTACCGCAGAGTAAAATATGGTTTGGCAACACTAAAGTCCGATGTACAGTGATGTAATCAAATAAGTCGATACATAAAGCATTTTCTTGGATAGCTATAGCTAGCATAGTAACGTTAAGTTACCTGGATAATGTTGTCGTCAAAACCGCCCCATGGTTCCGTGTTTTTGTTTCCATCAGACGAAGCCATCTTTTAGAACAAGTGAACGTGTTCTTGATTTCTTGTTTAAAAAAATAAACTGCACTTTCAAACTCAAATACAACCAACGAATTGTTAATTATAGCATCAAAGGTGCTTTAAAGATAAACGTTTGTTCCCAAATATATTAAGCGGCCTGGTAATATTCCACGCACAACACGTCGTGCGTACTACGTGGACACTTCTCCTTTTGAGTGAATTTTCGACAGACAAGATGCTTTTTGGCGTATTGCTGCCCTTCTCAGCCCGGAGTATGCATTACACATTGTGACAAAACAAAAACAAACACCACCCATAACCCTGCAACCATAACACCAAAACACGCCCCTTATTCCACTACTTCGCCAAGAAACCAACTTTGCTAACATTGGCTCCCCCATAATTGGAACTCACTACGTTTTCTTCAAACTACACACTCCTTTGTCTCTGACCATAACCTTGGCACCTGAAACATCAAAGCGGCTTCGGAACAAAGGCTATCACGGGATAGCTCATATATCCTAGCATGACTATATCAGGCAAACACTCAATATCAAAACTCAAAAGGATAGACAGGGTCTCCTCAGTCTCGTGCTCACCACCAGGTCTGCGTTTCACTAAACGGCATGCATCACAGACACCAGGGATCCTCAACTTCAGCTGATTCATCTTCACACTCAAAGCCAATACTTACAAAATACTTATTTTCCACCATAACTTGCAAATAAATTCATTTAAAAATCCTACAGTATGATTTTCTGGATTTTTTTCCCTCATTTTGTCTGTCATAGTTGAAGTGTACCTATGATGAAAATGACAGGCCTCTCTCATCTTTTTAAGTGGGAGAACTTGCACAATTGGTGGCTGACTAAATACTTTTTTGCCCCACTGTACATATACTGAACAAAAATATCTTACTGAGTTACTGTTCATATGAGGAAATGATCAGTCATCCCAAACCATCTCAATTGGATTGAGGTCAGGTGATTGTGGAGGCCAGGTCATCTGATGCAGCACTTCATCACTCTCCTTCTTGGTCAAATAGCCCTTACACAGCCTGGAGGTGTGTTGGGTCATTGTCCTGTTGAAAAACAAATAATAGTCCCACTAAGCTCAAATCAGTTGGGATGGAGTATCACTGCAGAATGCTGTGGTAGCCATGCTGGTTAAGTGTGCCTTGAATTCTAAGTAAATCAGACACTGTCACCAGCAAAGTATCATAACCCCCCAATGCTTCATGGTGGGAACCACACATGCAGAGATCATCTGTTCACCTACTCACAAAGATAGGGTGGTTGGAACCAAAAATCTCAAATTTGAACTCATCAGACCAATGGAGAGATTTCCCCCGGTCTACTGTCCATTGCTCATGTTTCTTGGCCCAAGCAAGTATCTTCTTCTTATTGGTGTCATTAAGTCGTTTTTTGTTGTTGCAGCAATTCGACCATGAAGGTCTGACTCACCCAATCTCCTCTGATCAGTTGATGCTGATGTGTCTGTTACTTGAACTCTGCGATGCATTTGTTGTGTATTTAGCATCATTAAAAGTGAAGACTGCTATTTTATCAAATCAATTCTCTAATTATTATTGATTAAATTTATCATGTAAATATAATTAACTAGGAAGTCGGGGCACCACGGAAAATCTTCAGATTACAAAATTATAATTTTCCGAATATAACTCTTCAGATATTTAATGATAAATTAGTCTTCTATTAATTAATTATTCTTTACCTCACGTCAGTCTCATTCCGAACGTAATAAATTGTTGGTTATCTGCATGAACCCAGCATTTACTGTAAATCATCCATACACCAATTGGCCTAATCATTTATTTACTAACTAAATAATCACATAAATACCTAAACAAACAGTAGATATTGGTTACTAACAAATGATAGGGAAGATTCCCTAGTGTGCTAAGCCGATATGACGGCTTGGTGGACAAAGGAAAGGGGGTGTGGACTGAGAGCAGGACAGACATAATGGATCACTACACACAGTGGATAATTATAGTCATTGAAATTCTAATCTTGTCCTCTGCAGCAGAGGTTCTTCTTTTCCTGTGGCGGTCCTCATGAGAGCCTGTTTCATCATAGCGCTTGATGGTTTTTGCAACTGCACTTGAAGATACTCTCAAAGTCTAATTTTCCGGATTGACAGACTGTTGGTTCTCTTTGCATATTTGTGATATACAATTAGTCTTAGTGCCTGATTTCTCATCGCTGCAACTCCCCTACGGACTCAGGAGAGGCGAAGGATGAGAGACATGCGTCCTCCAAAACCCAACCCTTCCAAGCAGCACTGCTTGCTTAACCCAGAAGCCAGTCGCACCAATGTGTCGGCGGAAACACCGTCCAGCTGGCGACCAAAGTCCAGCCACAAGGAGTCGTGTGATGAGTCAAGGAAATCCCAGTCACGGCCAGCTGTAACACAGCTTGGGATCGAACCTGGGGCTGTAGTGATGCCTCAAGCACTGCAATACAGTGCCTTAGACCACTGCACCACTCGGGAGGCCCTGACAAACCATTTCTGTATGGACCTTGCTTTGTGCACAGGGGCATTGTCATGCTGAAACTGCAAAGGGCCTTCCCCAAACTGTTGCCGCAAAGTCGGAAGCACAGAATCGTCTAGAATGTCATTGTATGCTGTAGCATTAAGATTTCCCTTCACTGGAAGGGGCCTAACCCGAACCATGAAAACCCCAGACCATTATTCCTCCTCCACCAAACTTTACAGTTGGCAGTACGTATTCGGGCAGGTAGGACTGCCAGATGGTGAAGCATGATTCATCCCTACAGAAAGCGCGTTTCCATTCTATTTTTACGCGCTTCGTGCTTCATCACTCGGCAATCCAATTCTGTGAGCTTGTGTGGCCTACCACTTTGCGGCTGAGCCGTTGTTGCTACTAGATGTTTACACTTCACAAAAACAGCACTTACAGTTGACCTGGGCAGCTCTAGCATAGCAGAAATTTGACCAACTGACTTGTTGGAAAGGTAGCATCCTATGACGGTACCACGTTGAAAGTCACTGAGCTCTTCAGTAAGGCCATTCTACTGCCAATGTTTGTCAATGAAGATTGCAAGGCTGTGTGCCTGATTTTATACACCTGTCAGCAATGGGTGTGTCAGAAATAGCTGAATCCACTAATTTGTAGAGGTGTCCACATACTTTTGTATATATAGTGCATCTTGCTGCGCTTTGTAAAGGCAGATCAAAAATGCTTCTTATTATAGTTTCTGCTTTGCATCAGACTAAGTTTGTGTTTCAGATGCACTTCTCCACTCATTCCAGAATTGCATTATACTCTGACTATGTAGCTACATTTCTCCGGGACTTTTCTCTGGTAAAATGCAAGATTAACTTACAAACACGAGGAAATGTAGCTGGCTGCATTCTTTCTATGATAATCATTACAAATATGATGGTCATGCATCATTTTTTGCAAAGAAGTCCTTGCTTTTTTATTGTAAGCTCATTTACTTGTATGGCTGCTAGCCAAATAGCATAGCACTTCTGTTGCCAGCCAGACCTGCAGCCACTGGTGTTCGAGCCAGCACCCCAACCCACACTGCAGATAGTGTCTCTTCTAGATCAGCCATCACTGGATTTAACTCCAGTGCTGGTCCCTAAACAACCTTCTGCCCTTGCAGACCTGCTTGGCTTGGACCTGATGCACATTTTGGGGTGGCTTTGTAGAAAATCCCCTCTCTTAGCCTCCATTCAAAGACTTTCCATTGTTTACAGAGCTCTGCACCCCCAACTTTCACACCTTTGCTCCTGGAACCAATGACCGTATATATGAATGGACAAAGCCATTGATCACGTGACATGATTAATTCCTATGTGAAGACTCAATGAAGTCGGTTAACAACATGCCCGCTCTACCCCATCCCCTCCCTTCTCTAGACCATCTCTGGAGACCATCCCTGAACCAGCACTTGCACTTGATTCCCCCCCACCCCCTCCATTTCTAGCTCTGACTCTACTGATGGCTACTTTATTGAGGAAAAATGTACTTTCCATTCCTGTGATATGTGGTTGTCCCACCTAGCTATCTTAAGACTAATGCACTAACTGTAAGTCGCTCTGGATAAGAGCATCAGCTAAATTACTGAAATGTAAAAGGCAGACTGCAGGCTGACATTAGCACCTACATTCTCCTTAACTTCTTCTGTGGGCTATTTTTTTTAAAGATCGGTGTAAGGACATACAATGAGTATACAAAAAATTAAGAACACCTGTTCTATCCATGACAGACTGACCAGGTGAATCCAGGTGACATCTATGATCCCTTATTGATGTCACTTTTAAAATCCACTTCAATCAGTGTAGATGAAGGGGAGGATACAGGTTAAAGAAGGCATTTTAAGCCTTGAGACATGGATTGTGTATTTCAGAGGGTGAACGGGCAAGACAAAAGATTTAAGTGCCTTTCAACTGGGTATGATAGAATGCGTCAGGCGCACCGGTTTGTCTCAAGAACTCCAACACCGCTGGGTTAATAACGCTCAACAGTTTCCTTTGTGGATCAAGAATGGTCCACCACCCAAAGGAAATCCAGCCAACTTGAAACTATTGTGGGAAGGATTGGAGTGTACATGGGCCAGCATCCCTGTGGAACACGTTCAATACTTTGAAGAGTCCATGCCCTGACGAATTGAGGCTGTTCTGAGGGCAAAAGTGAGGGGTGCAAACTCAATATTAGGAAGGTGCTCCTAATGTTTGGTATACTCAGTGTACATCTGGTGTATTAGAAACAATTATTAGTGCCATGATTGTCTTTGAAACCATTTTTTTTTTATATACATGAAGATTGACCAAGATTGCCATAAAGTGTGAATTGTATCTCGGTCTCCTGCTGGTCATTATCAGTTCTCTTACTGGGACTCTAGGACAATTGTAGCCTATCTATAATCTAAACCGGCAGCTCTTTCGAGACCACCACCCGTTGGTGGAGCTCTTTTTCAGGCTGTGTTTGACCAACATTAGAACGGGAAGCTATGTGTAATGGGGTATGGGTCCAGAACGCTAACTCCAGCAGAGAAAAACGACCACCATTCTGGCTAACTTGAGTTTTTAGCGCTGAAGTAGGCGATCTTTGACATGTTTAGTAACCATCTACCTACCTTTACAGACTACTACCCATTGACCTACCCATTGACCTATGTTCTGAGCACAACAAGACTCAATGCAGTAGGTCACTGCTGGGTCGGGGAGTTGGCTGACTTCCACTTTGACTTTAAGTACAGATCTGGGAAGAAACATGCAGACGCATTGTCCTGTCAATCTCCACAGCCACGTGGGTGAATACACGAAAGCTATGCTACCAGAAGTCGGCTCAATATTTTTTTTAGTTGTCACATGATTACTTAAAATAATGCAGAATACTTTTTTTTTTGTTATAATATAAATGACTGGACTATTTTAATTTTTGAGAATATCTTATACAAAGGGTTAAAGTTCTATGTAGTAACCCACGTGTAAAACAGTAAATAAACAAATCAAAGTTTATTTGTCACACACGCCGAATACAACAGGTGTTGGTAGACCTTACAGTGAACTGCTTACTTACAGGCTCTAACCAATAGTGCAAAAAAGGTGCTCGGTGAACAATAGGTAAGTAAAGAAATAAAACAACAGTGAAAAGACAGGCTATGAAAGTAGCGAGGTTACATACAGACACTGGTTAATCAGGCTGGTTGAGGTAGTATGGACATGTAGATATGGTTAAAGTGACCATGCATATATGATGAACAGAGTAGCGGTAGCGTAAAAAGGGGGTGGTGGGTGGCGGGACACAATGCAGATAGCCCCATTAGCCAATGTGAGGGGCTTGTTGGTTGGCCCAATTGAGGTAGTATGTACATGAATGTATAGTTAAAGTGACAATGCGCATATGACAAAAAAGAGGGTTTGGTGGGGGGACACACACAATGCAAATAGTCTGGGTAGCCATTTGATTACCTGTTCAGGAGTCTTATGGCTTGGGGGTAAAAACTGTTGAGAAGCCTTTTTGTCCTAGACTTGGCACTCCGGTACCGCTTGCCATGCGGTAGTAGAGAGAACAGTCTATGACTGGGGTGGCTGGGGTCTTTGACAATTTTTAGGGCCTTCCTCTGACACCGCCTGGTTTAGAGGTCCTGGATGGCAGGCAGCTTAGCCCAGTGATGTACTGGGCCATACGCACTACCATGTGTAGTGCCTTGCGGTCAGGCGCCGAGCAATTGCCGTACCAGGCAGTGATGCAAGCAGTCAGGATGCTCTCGATGTTGCAGCTGTAGAACCTTTTGAGGATCTCAGGACCCATGCCAAATCTTTTTAGTTTCCTGGCTACTTCTCAAAGTATTCCATTGTCAAGAGGATTAAAACAAGACTGTTTTATTATCGGCATATCTTATTATGATGGGCAGCATCTCTAAGCCTGAGCGAGATCTTAGAATCGTCCAGCAGCAACAAGGACACGGAAGGAAAGGAGAGTGAAGAGGAGAAGGAGGTGCAAAGGGTGGTCAAGTCACCATGGTGTCCTACCTCGTCAACAACCCCAACAACATACTGTCGGTCTCCGCACCAGACCTAGAGTATCTCAACTCACACACCCACTCCCATGACATCTCTCAGGTAGGGACCGTTGGATTTCTAACATACAACTACTCTACTTCTACAAACATGTTTGTTTATTTGTCTGGATGGAGTTGTATTGACATTAAGTTGATACCAAATCTACTTTTGTAATATCTCCTTACATCTTACCTAATCCAATCAGGCTCCAAGAGTTCCATTCCAAGCCCTGGCTATGGTGGAGCCAGACAGAGTACCCTCCAACATCACAACACCTCTACCCATCATCACAAAAAGGTCCGTCCAACAGTAAATATAGGTCCAAATTCGATCATTCCCAGACCAAGACGACAACTAGACATCAGTTGATTGCACAAGGCATCAACGCTTTATAATGATTAGTGTAATATTGGATGCCTTGAAGCTAACTGGTTGTATTGTCCTGTGTGGCTGTCTCTGGAATCTCCAAGCAGAGGCTGAGCCCCCTGCAGCGTAAACCCTTCACTGCAGACGGTCTAGACAGACCTGCTGCCCCCCCCCCCTCCAACTGTACCAGCACCTGGAGTGCATTATGGAAGAGGCGGAGGGCAAGCTGAACGAGCTGGGCCAGGCTGAACTGGAAGAGGTGGCTGCAGCTACAGTATGGTCCATTTTGTGTCTACCACAGTTTCCAACACTGACAGGAAAAGACATGCACTGCTGTGAAGGACCCTGCCTGACCCAAATACTTCAAATGGCACAATTAAATAAGCGGCTGTCTGTTTGACAGGTGTTTATCGAAAGGAAACAACAAGAACACTATCCATCACAAAACACAAAAACAGTGAGTAAAGTGATTGTTTGATTGAAACGGTTTTATCATAAACTAATAATTATTTACATGTTGACTACATACAGCACAGTATTTTATGTTACCCTTTCCTGATATGCTTTAATAAATGCTGACTGCTGTCTCTAGGTTAGTCTCTTGTCTGGCACAAACACTTGTTGCTTAATGCATTGCTCCTGAGTGGCACTGCATCTTGGTGTATCACAACCGGCCGTGATTGGGAGTTTCATAGGTCGGCGCACAATTGGCCCAGCGTCGTCCGGGTTAGGACGAATTAAAAACTTTAAAGGTCTTTACCTATCACATCCATAAACAGTCAACATATTAATCATAACCTCAAATTTTATCATCATTCTGAACAGTCGTAACCTTCTGCATCTGCAAAAATAAAACAGCCTTACTTATGATTCAGTACTACACAAATTAATTTAATTATTTGTTTACTCGCTAACTAAATGGTAACACGGGATAAACATACACACTTAATACAATAGAAACAGGTCCCTAGCGGACTGACACAATATGGCGGCTTGTTACAAAAGAGATGGAGAGAGAGACAGACACTTAATGTTGGTACATTTTAGACACTACTCTCACAGTAATCATATACTTTACACACAAATCACCGCCCATTTGGAGTAAGGAATCATGAACATATTTACCTGTAAATGTCTTGGTTCTTCATATTTCTGTCGGAGCCAGTCCTTGGAAAGGGTGTTGGGCCTTTTCACGGCACGCTTGTAAGGCTTTGATTGTCCAAAAGGGTTCCCCACACATCTTCTAATGTTATTCTTCCATTCGCTCTGGAAGATGATTCTTTGAAGATTGACACACCTGGCTAGCCTGTGATTCCCAGTGGGGTGATGAGTAGTAAAATATGATGGTTTGAAGAGAGTAGTAGAATGGTCCCACTTAATTTAGCTTTTCTAGATACTTAGAACAGCTAATCATCCATACCAGTGATTGTCTGGGAAATCTCTACCTCGTGTTGAGATTGAATTCGAACCACTTTGGATGTGAGCTGCAGCTACACATCTCTCTGGTCTGAAATGTAAATTCTTAACCCATGGTTTTATAGAGTTTGTTCAAAAGAGGGCGGTTCGCGAGGCTGACATGCTCTCTGATCTCACTCGGGGGTGGTGACTACTTGACCAAAGTTATAGAAACAATTTTCACTTATAGTTTCTAAGATCACATCCCTCTCTTAACAAAAACATTCATGTTTCGTATTGCATACACAACGTAGAGGATGGAAACTTTGTAAATGTAGTGTATATACCTTTCAAGTTACAGTATTTCCTTTTTAACATTTTATGACATCACCAAATAACAAACAAAATGACATTATTATTCTATAGATAGCCTTCGACCATTCCCCACTTTCTATGTTAGAAATATTGTTCCAGTATTCGCTTTAGAACGTGTTAGATTTTCGGCTGGAAAATGTCTGTAACAAAGACACATTTCTGTATGAATTTGGAGAGGGATGTTCTCTCCTTGATTTACAACAGGGTGTGGGCTGTCATCCACTGCAAAGCTGATCCAACCCTTCTGGATCCTCACAGGACAGTCATGACAAGGCCTGGCGTGACGTTTTGATAACCATGCATTATCACTCATACTGTGGTACTTTATTATTGTGGTTGAATTACCCCTACCCTGACCGACAGTCCCCTCACGCTATCACCCTCCCCTGGGGGGTTGACCCAGGAGTGGCGGAGCGGGGTGGTTGACCCAGGAGTGGCGGAGCGGGGTGGTTGACCCAGGAGTGGCGGAGCGGGGTAGACACATCATAATTCTTAGGGTGCATAGGTATCTGGGGGTGGAAAGGAAGGCTGAGTCATTGTGGGTTATTGTTACTGGGGAAACACCCAGAAAGGAAGCGTAAAGAATGTGGGGAGGTAGACTTAAGCATGTCCTCTTATATTGCAGGTGGTATGCTGAGGGCAATTCTCTGTGAGCTGGCTTGTTTGTGACCACATTTTCGCTTGGGACAATTTTGGCCTCAAATGACAGGCAGCGCGAACTAGCAAGGAAGCGGTTGTTGTTTCTCTATTCCACCAGCCTGTACCTACAGGTGTGAAGCTATTAAAATATTTATGTATAATTCGCACTCCGATTTGAGAAAGGCAGCAATACAGCGTCTAGTAGTCTGTGGGAACGCACAACTCCTAGATCTACATACAACAGTATTGTGGGTGGAGTAAATCCTCTCGCTTTGCCTCTCTCTGTCTGGTTTTACCAACGATATGTATAAACCCTGGATGACTAACGGGGACGCTGTATTGAATCCACCGCGGAGCCATATTTTTTTAACTAGGCAAGCCAGTTAAGAACAAAGTCTTATTTACAATGGCGGCCTACCAAAAGGCAAAATACCTTCTGCGGGGAAGGGGGCAGGGACAAAATGTAAAAAACATAAATATAGGACAAAACTCCATAAAGAGAGACCTAAGACAACATTGCAAGGCAGCAACACATGACAACACAGCATGGTACAAACATTATTGGACACAGACAACAGCACAAAGGTTAAGAAGGTAGAGACAGTACATCACTCAAAACTGTCAGTATGAGTGTCCACGATTGGGTCTTTGAATGAAGAGATTGAGATAAAACGGTCCAGTTTGAGTGTTTGCAGCCCGTTCCAGTTGCTAGCTGCAGCGAACTGAAAAGTCGAGCGACCCAGGGATGTGTGTGCTTTGGGGACCTTTAACAGGATGTGACTGGTAGAACGGGCAGGATCTTGGCACACCTCCATTGTAAAAAAAATTAGAAGCAAATAGAAAGGCATTTATTGTCTACATTCGTTTTTGACACGTTTATTCTTACATTTACATTATATTGTGAGCTAAACATAAAATCATTTTGTCCTTAACATTTCATTGAAATACTGTAGAATTCGATTAATTCCTATGGAGGATGCTCCTATTTGGAAGTGCCAATATGGCCGACCGGTGGCTTCAAATCCCCACTATAGCCAATACATTTGCAGTCCAGGGTTTATATACTTCATTGGGGTTTTCCTGGTGAAAAGAGGAGCAGTTGACTTTGCCGGGGTTCATTATATTTTTTAAAACCACTGAGGTAGTTACATCGATGTCTTCTAAGTCAAAAGTGCAGTACAAAGGGAAAAGGTAGGTGCTGCCGGTGGCATGTAAACATTTAGCTACTAAGGTCTGAAACAACTGCAGCTGTCTAACTCTGTTAGCTGTTTTAGCTAACGACCTTTGCGCACACAAATTAGCTAAGGTGAAGTTCGTGCTACAATAACGCTAGCGAGTAGCTTAACGTCTTTCGACTTCATTGAGCGGGCAAGCTGTATGAAATAGCCAAGAGATTGCATTTGTTTAAGTATACTAGGTATCTATAGTTAACATGCTGGTAATAATCGACCGTGTTCGGCGTTATCTGGGATCCCTACCTCCACCCAGGAAGTGTTTCGCCTCGTCCTGAGGGTGAACATTTCGCGACAACCGCAATATCATCTCCTACACACGTAACGTTATGTGACAAATGCAATTTGATTCCATTATTTTTGCCCTAACACCAGATTCAACAAATCAAATGTTTAATGAGTTGATTAGTGGAATTAGATGTGTAGTGCTAGGGCAAAACTAAAAATGTGTACCCCTTCGAAACCCCCATGATCAGGACTTCTCTACACTCGCAATAACATCTGCATGTGACCAATAAAATTTGATTTGTATCACTATAAAACACTGAAATAGTGAGTGTGGAACTCTTCGCCTTTCTGGTGGTGGCTGGCACTGGTAACTTCAAGTGTATTTCCAACATGGAAAATCATTCGTGTGTTCTTCGCGCCTTGGGGTTGTGTGTGTGTGTGTGTGACAAAAGCTGAAAAGGATTCGCTTGTCTGTCTTTAACCCCCCTTTGAGGGGCCCTTCTCTTCCTACTAGTGGTGGTGTACGCGTTGAATGCGATACTGATGCTGGTTGCTCCATAGAAATATAATAAAAGGGTTTTGCTCTGCGCACTATCTGACGGAAACAACCTATGACGTAGCAACCAGCCTTGGTTCGTGGCTTGATAAATAAATGGCATTTGAACGCAAACAACAAGGGAGCTACACCAAAGGATTTAAACGGAGAGATATCACTGGAGACCCAGCAACACAAGGTAGCTATAACCTTATGAGTTCGTGGTTGACGTTGTACGGCTGTTTTTCAATAATACGCTATGTTCTCACATGGCCAGCCTCGTCGAGACAAGCGCCTCCATTTAAAACATGTTTTTTTTTTTTTTACCGGAGTTAACGTTACATGACCTTTAAACCCGCATAAATGTATTGACCAACCGGTTAATTGTCAAAGACTGTACTCTTTTAAGATGAGAAACACTGACACCTGTTGTCCTATAATGATCAAATAAAATAGTAAAAACCATGCCTGGTGAGGGCTTAGTTTTACTCTTAACAAAAAACGCCTCGAAAGCTTCCATTTGTATCAGTTAACGTTACTTTGTTGCAAGAGATCATTGCAAGGGACTGTTTGTTAAATGCTCTATATTCGCCGATTAAAGTCAAGGCCAGCGGTAGGAAACTCGATTCACTGGTGGGACGATTTTTGTCGAAGCGAATGCATGTTTGGGGGGCTGGAACATAGTTGTCCATTTGTAGTGTACAAATTATTATAATTATGTCCAAAAAGAGATTGTATTTGAAAATAACAATACATTCATTGTGCCTTGTTTACATTGAGATACGATGTGGGAATACTTGGGAACCGATATCCTAAATTAAACTAATCTGTCAAAAACCCAGCACAATGACTATGACAGGTAGTGATTGAGCAAACGTTTTAGGATGCGGTTTTGTGGGCTCAATAATGACAGAGAGGGATATTATGTGAGATATCTCAAAGCTGGTGTTGGGCTGAGTCAACAAGAAGCTATGAGACCAATTCAGAACTAATAGCCTAGCCTAAACATGCCTTCCAACTTAATGCCCTTGCTAAAATGAACAATTTTCGGTAGTCTCCACGCATGCTAGTGATTAACAGTATACAGCACTCAGTATAGTAGGATCTCCCCGTGGAGCCTGGATCCTGATCATGAATCTGTTGGTGGTCACGGTGACAATTAGTCTACTGTAATGGTAGTATGCACCTTGTTTAATTTCTTAAGTCTGATACTTACCTTCCCCAAAATGCTCTCTGTTTGTGTTAAGAGATGTAAAGCAGAAGTGAAAGCGGAGAGAGAGCAGGAAAGTGAGAGTTGATGTGGCGGTTTCACAGCAAAAGGGAACAGAAATTTAACCTCAGTGCTGACAGTAACATATTTCCATTCCACGTAAAAATGTAGACTAGGGGAAGCACTCACTTTACTAGTGCATAGCCAATTATTTTGGTGATTGTTCAAGCGCAACCCCCTATTCGGCTCACAGTTGTTTCCCGAAAGCAGACAGTGGTTCACTGAACAAAGGGAAGATTTAAGTCTGGAAAGAAAACACAAAGAAATGCTGTTCTTTCAAAGTAACATACTATGTCTCAAAGGCTAACCCTGTAACAACTGTGCCTCTGCAGAATGTTTACTGTGGAGGAGCGAGAGAAGGCCACCCTCAGGCAGTGTGTGCAGGCCCGCTGTCAGCTGGAGGAGGCCATCGGTGGGGTGACGAGGGCTGAGGTCCAGCTCAAAGATAACTCCAGAGAGGTGAGTCAGAAGACCCTCTTATACAACCCTTGGCCCCAACCAGGAATGAGACAGTTCTAGTGGATCAGGAGGAACCCCCACTGGGTCAGTCTTTGTGCTCCGGTTATGTCAGGACATACAATGGGCTCTATGTTCTAAACAAAGTAGTTTTCAAGGATTTAGGACAAGCACCATGGTTAGTCACCCCGGGCCTCAGGAAGACCGATACCCTTGGTACGGTAATCATTAGTATTCCACAAAGTGAGCCATGGCTTTATTGTATGTCATAACTGTGGCTGACAGGCTAAGCCCTGATATGTTAGCTGTGTTGTTAAAATGGGTCTTTGTCCTCCTGTCGTGGCCACAGTTAATGATTAGTATGTGGCTCATGTTATGAGGGTGAGAAGGGGAACCGGAGAGACCAATAATTGAAACATGACTATGGGATAGAGTTCCCCAGACCTGCCTTTAAAAAAAAAAATATATATATATAAGGCAGCAGCAGGGGGAGAGGCTGGTCATTGCAGTCTGAGAGTACACCGACAGCAGAGCATCCACTACTGCAGCAGCTCACTTCTCACTGCATCTTAAGAGAATCA
The DNA here is from genome assembly GCF_036934945.1 of Oncorhynchus masou masou. NCBI lineage: Eukaryota > Metazoa > Chordata > Actinopteri > Salmoniformes > Salmonidae > Oncorhynchus > Oncorhynchus masou. The sequence goes on from NC_088235.1 coordinate 59,676,898, forward strand.
TTCAACCTTTTTCTGACTAACCAACAGAGGAATAGGTAGAACCTTATGTTATTGCCCTTCTTCTTTGCCCTTGTGCTTGGAGCAGATTGCAGATGGGTGTGTAGGTCAGTGTGCTGTCCTGCCTGTGCATCTGACCTTGCTTAGTGTCAGCAGCAGGAGATTAAAGAAGCTACTCAGCCCTTGTATCAGATCTCAGGGCAATGGCTTGACAGCAGTGTTTGTATTTGTGTGTGTGTGTACGGATTCTCGTATGCAGATTATTATATATATTTTTTTACTGTTTTGCTCATTTCTCTTGTGTTTACAGGTGAAGTCCCAGCTTCAGACCTGTATCAGCAGACACCTGGAGTCTATGCGTTCCCGTGAGGTGTGGCTGCTGGAGCAGATTGACCTTGTGCAGCAGCTAAAGGGAGAGGCTCTGCAGGCACAGCTACATCAGCTTCACTTGGTGAGCATTAACCCAGGTGTCTGCAGACTCATTGCAGGAGTCTCTGCACTTGCACAGTGTCTGCTCAGAAACTTCTGAAGATCAAGTTAATTTTTGTTTCTTACTTCAGTGACCACCCCTTCGTGTTAATGGTATCACGTCTGACCGTCTCCTTTTCTCTCCCTCTCTCTTTGGCCCACAGCTCCGAGGCCAGTTTGACATTCTCATCCATCAGCTGGAAAACTTCAACAGCAACGACCTGGCCAACCAGCTCACCGGCTGCATGGAGAAGTACGAGACGGCACAATGGCCTCTGTCTTGGATCGAATGTGGATTGGGTGTCCGCTTAAGACTTGAGCGATCATTTCAGCCTTTCTGCATTTGCTTCCATAATGCCTCTTGTTGTCAGTTAGACTTAGTCACAGGTTAGAACCTGAAGCTTGGAATGCGTTAGAGGATGACGAGATGTGTGGGGTGAATTTTGGGTGGACTACTAAAATGTCTCTGTGTTCAGGTTATCTTCTCTGAACCTGACTCCTGAGGAGACCCCTGAGATGAGCTTCCAGGCTGACACTCGTTCCCTGCGCCAGGCCATCACCTCCTTTGGCACCATTGCCACCCAGGTACGTGACCCACTGGGAGCTACAAGCAGAAATGCACACACGGCTTAGGTTTACTAAAGGTATATTTCCTAGGTTTTTAACATGTACATTTTTATATTTAATATCAGTTGTAGTCAAGGAAAGAGTGTTAGAAAAACATTTTCTGATGTTCTTTGTGGAGGTGTAGAATTGCATGTTATCAACATGCTGGGGGGAATCTTGGGGATTGGAGTTTTGAGGTAACATAGTGATTCTACTGGTAATGCTGTCCTAGATGACTGCCTAGTTCCTCGATCCATGTTATGTGTTAGTGCTTCTTACATAATACCCTGACATCTCCCGCTGTCACTATTGATAGACTGTTGTTCATAACTTCCCTTTCACTTCCCCAGCACGTGGAAGGAGGCCCTGTGCTGAATATCTCCTCTCAAAGCTCAAATGCCAGCGAGCGACAATGGCTTCAGCAGGGTTGTCCAATCGCAGCTAAGAAACAGGTTTGTACCTTGATGATGTCACAGATGACACTTTTCCATCTAAAGCGGTGGTGACTCTGGATTGCTTGCACGGGGTCCTCACCCACACAGAAATACACTACTGACATGCCCACTCGTTTTTTGTTTTTTTGTAGAGGGTGGAGTCGGCACCTCTTGGAAACCGTCCAGAGACTACCGCCCCAGTTGGATACCAGTCGAGTAAGAACCTACAGGATTGGTTGATCACCCGCAGTGATGTTCAGGTGAGAGCAGATGATGGGAAATTAACTTCATTGTGGCCTTTTGTCTATCTCGAATCTGCGCCAAGAAACAGGACAAACTTTTAATTTACATTTACCACATCTAATTTCACATGACAACCCACTTGGATTCCATTTGAAGTTAATAAGTCAAAATAGTGTTGACATTTCGAGTTGCATGGCTGATTACACCCAGACTAATTTTAGCATCTGGACTGTTTTCTTTTTCCTCTGTCCTCCAGTCATCTTGCCCCATGGCCCCCTTTAACTTCCTCAAGGCCTGGGGCCAGCTGAATGATCTGGAGATGTGGCTACAAAAGAAGACTCCCGTCAGAGAGAGAACCAGCTGTAGCACCAGCAGCAGCTCAACCTTCTCCATTGAGAAAATCGATGAGTCTGAGTTAGACATGGCTCTGGGGGAAGAGGTGGGCCACGAGGAGGGGGAGGAAGAGCGGGCTAAGACGGATGAACTGAGCGACTGGCTCATCACCCCGGCAACTGTTGCCAAGGAAACCACCAGCAAGAGCTGCCAGGCATCTGAACCTGACAGGTGGAAGCATATCTTCAAACCTTTCCAGGAGGGCTTCTCCTCCAGCGAGTGGCTGCTCAAATCCGACTGCGGATCGTGCTGTGCGACCCACACCAAGCCTGTGGCGATTGAGAACCTGGGCAAACTCTTGTGCCTGAAGACCCTCCCAGCTTCAGCAGCCATCACCCCCGCCACCACCACACCCCAAACTCCCAACACACCCAGCTCTGTGGAGATCTGGCTGCAGCAGGCTATTCCAGTACAGCAGTCGTGCAAAGCCAATGAGTCCTGCTCCAGCTACTCTCAGTGTGTGTGTGACAATAACTGCGGCAAAGAAGCCCTCTGTGCCTGGCTCCTCAAGAAGGAGGGTCGGGACAAGAACGGGGTCTCTGTGGACAAGAACAACCCCAGCAAGCAGTCCATCCTCGACTATCAAGAGCAAGAACAGAAGGTTCAGGCCATCCTGGAGGCCTGGCTCTACCCTAGCGAGCCTCGTAAGACCATGGGCTCCACATCCCCAGTCATGTCATCCCTCTCAGCCTGGTTGTCTCCACCAGCCTCCCAGGGTGAAAAGGCCAGCATGGAGGAACACAGCTCTCAGTTCAATGGCCCCAAGACAGAAAGTACTTTAAGCAAACCACTGCAGCCAGAGTCCTGGGTTTTACCTGAGAAGACACACAGTAGCACCGCTGCCACACCGAGTCAGGAGACAACAAAGGAGCAACCCAGCACAGAACCAGAGGAAGACAAGTGGCTTCTACGCAAGAGGGCCAATGCTCAGGTAAGGTTATGGATCATGGACTGATAGGACAAACTCGTGTAATACTTTTTTTGTGTAATCTGTCAACCAGTGAATCTATTTAAGCCTCAAGCAAAAGCTGGGTCACTGACCATACTGTGTTCTTTGGTCTGATTTCAGGAGCGACTTGCCCCTTCCACAGTATGTGATCTATTTTCCTGTATGAAAATCGGTGGAGACAAAGAGAAGTGGCTACACAGGGTCCCTATACAGGTAAGACATTTTAATCGTCCCCAAGGGGTGCACCTTTTTGGTTTTTGCCGTAGCACTACAAAGCTGATTGAAATAATGAGCACTTGAAGATTTTTTGAATCAGCTGTGTAGTGCTAGGGCAAAAAAACAAAAAAGCTGCACCCCTTAGGGTCCCCAGGACCAAGTTTGAGAAATGTTGAAAGAGTCAGTCGTATTTCTCTGAACACCAACATGGGATTATTTTGGTCCATTTTGTTCATTTATTTGTTCCTGGATTAATTTGACTTTCTTTCCCTGTCTTTTCCAGATGTGACAAGTATATCCAGTAGTGTGCTGATCCTCGCACACAATGTCTTGCTTTGCCTTTTCCTCCAATTCTCTTCTGGGACTGGGCTTCTTTTCTTTTCCTTTCCTTTGTTGTGATGGAGATATGCCTCCCACCCCCAGTCTGAAGTAGACGGGGGTTACTGGAGATACTACCATTATCTGATCTGTGCATTTAGGTCTGATGGAATTCTGTGAATTTGCCTTCAATAATCACAGTGGAGTTGTCAATACCTTGTCATGCTAGCAAGATTAGCCTTGGGCTCTAAAGCGACTCTGCAGTGTGACTGAGAATCACTAGTCCCGAAAAGACCAGCTCACATGAATATGTAACATTATTTTCCTTTACTTTGAGGATGATGTGAGGCAGGAGGTTTGGGTGCGACAGAAATAAGAGATTTGAATCAACCATAATTTAGGAACGCTTGTTTTTGTGGAATGTGGTAAAGTGTATGTCACTAATATGAATGGCTGGTCTTTGTAGTGACTATGCCTTGTGGGTATTTGGTTAACCCCCATACACAAATAAGAGTATCAAGTAATGTAAGCAAAGCCATTCTTTTCATTGTAAATGTCTTCTTCTGATCTTACAAGCTAAACCTAAAGGCATTGCCAATACATCTACCCTTATTGCACTAACATAACTCTATAGTTCTGGTTTATGTGCCTAAAGTTTGCTTCATTGTATTTAGCGGATACATTGTGAAAACAGGGTCGGCTTGCCTCCTATATATCACCTGTGTTGAGATTTTCACTGCTGTGCAAGTGTTTTCATGTTACAAAAGATGCCAGCTGAAAACGTTGTGCCCAATATCGAGTTTCCATTGATACGACTTTCGATTGGCTGAATCCAATGAAGAAAACATCTGCCGCGTAATAATTTTAGTACCCACCAGAAGAACATATACTTGATGACCATTGATGTGTATGTCTTTCTGCATAATACCTCTTTAGCTGTCTCACCATAGTGCTTAGAACAAAGATTCTTCAAAATGTGTACATGGCTCTTTGCGAAGGAGAGTTGGAGAGGAGAAACACCATAGACGGGTTGGTTGTTTAGCAACAAAACCGACGGGTGCGCAACTTTGGGTCAAAACAAACAGGGTTGGTTTAGATTGTTGACAACATGTAAACTATATTTAGTCTCAATGTTTATTGAAAACCAAATGCATTTGCACAATGAGCACATAGTTACATTTGTTAGTTAACGAATTTGAGCCATATTTGCTTTGACATGAAATCAGTCAAAACACATCAACAATAAATGGTATAAATAAGATACGAGCCACCTACGATTCCCCACACGACAGCTTTGTCATTGTTGCTAGCTATCTGACCATTCAGTCATAATGTGCGGCTTCCGGACACATCGATGCGCACATCAGTTTCTTGACATCAGCCAATCCATCTATGGTGCTCGATGAATGGTTCTAGTGTTTGATACTAGGACTTGGTTTTTCAGTTCATCTGGTGTCCCTGTGCAAATGCTTTGTACCACAAAGTAGAGCTATCCATATGATCACTTGTGTTATGCTCTCTGGAGTGCTACCTGTACCATAATTAACTCTTAATAAAAACAAGTAAACCTTGAGTGCTGTGGTTGGACTTCCTCCTTTCGTTGCATTTGAACATTTATTGCTCAAACCAAGTTGCAAGCATAGGCTGTTAGTCTTGAGAAATGCACAGTGCAGCATTATGGAATGTGCTGATGCCAAGAATATTTGCTGCTGTTGCAACCAAGTTGTGGATTAGATGAAACCAGTTGCAGCAGTCTTCCCATGATTACAGATGACTGACGTTAGCCAAAGATCAACCCAAAAATAGACTTGGCTTGATTACTTAACTTTCACCTTTTGAGCTAGAAAATTGGAGACAATTGTTCTCCTTTGAAACAGCAATCAAAGTAATAAATCATATTGCTTCTGAGATATGATTACAGTAGTGATGAGCAGAACAGACTTAATAGCCTCTTTTTCCTCTTTACATCTATCTATGGCATGTCAGGTGAAATCACAAGATGGCTTGGTAAGATATTACTGGGTAGGTAGTCTAGCAGTTAAGAGCGGTGGGTGAGAAAAAAAGAAATCTGATGTGCCCTTGAGCAAGGCACTTAACCTTTTGTGTTAAGTGTCAAAAATGACCCACCACTGTTTAACAGCAAAGAACCCCTAAATTATGTTTTCAAACTTCAAATTTAGTGACTTTTATTCTAGAGTGACCCCAACATTAGAAAAAGTGAAACATCGCCTTTTCACATTTCCATGAAAGTTTGTCTAACAGGCTGACCACCGCTCGCGTCACAAAATAAATGTAGACATGCATGTTATTCAATTATTGCACCCACACTGCTCTCGTACACCAACGAGCGTCTGTGTTGCCAAGGGCTAAAATAGAAGTCAGTTCTATTTGTGACGCAGATCGCGCTGCAAGTCCTGCCTCTCCCATCTCCACACTTGTTTATAGAAGTAGGTACCCACGTGCCATCTCCTCATTGGTTATATCCACGTGGGTGACTGAAAGACAAACGAGGTCAGTGGCAGTAATGCACCTAATTTATGAAAGTTGCCAATTGCAATATAAAGTCAAGAGAAGAAAAAGCTTGGAAGGAAGAGAGATGACTAGAAACAATTTGGTTAACCATTTTCTGTGTGGGTTAATTGGCAGAGTAGAGGACCTTGTGCATTTCTGGTAAAATAACTCAGTGTTTATATCCCAGGACAAATTAGCGAGCAACAGCAAGCTAGCTAAATAGGACAAATTAGCTAGCAAGTGCAAGCTAACTAGCTAAATTGGTCTGGCCCTGGGGTCATCTCGCCCTTTGTACCATATAGAACAGAAACAACCCATGCTCTGGAATGCTCTTTAGGTTTTATCACCCAAAAGACATCGTAAATCTCCTGTCAGTGTTATCTCCCAGAGGCCCATCCTCAGTAAAACACACACGATGGTTATACGAATACTCTATTCTGTTGCATAAAACAACCATTTGATGCAATAAAAGTATTATAACAATCTTGCAAATTTCCACCATAATAGGTAACTCTTTATCCACAGTAGGGGGTGTAAGGCCATAACAGATGTTTTTCCTGCAGCAGACTATGATCGATAATGTCAAAAGCTGCACTGAAGTCTAACAAAACTGCCCCCACTATCTATTTCTATCAGCCAATCATCAGTCATTTGTGTAAGTGCTGTGCTTGTTGAATGTCCTTACCTATAAGTGTGCTGAAAGTCAAATAGCATTATATCAGGTTAAAAAAAAAATCTCACAACTTTTCTAAGGGTTGGTAAAATGCTAATTGGTTGGCTATTTGAGCCAGTAAAGGGGGCTTTACTATTTTTAGGTAGCGGAATGACTTGCTTCCTTCCAGGCCTGAGGACACACTTTCCAGTAAGCTTAAATTGACGATATTGCAAATAGGAGTGGCAATATCGTCCACTATTATCCTCAGTAATTTTCCTCCCAAGTTGTCAGACTCCAGTGGCTTGTCATTGTTGATAGACAACAAATGGAATTTGAAATTACAATTCTTGTCTTTCATAATTTGGTCAGATATACTTGGATGTGTAGTGTCAGCGTTTGTTGCTGGCATCCCATACTTAATCTTGCCAATGAGAAAATCATTAAAGTAGTTGCCAATATCAGTCAATTTTGTAATGAATGAGCCATTTGATTCATTGAATGATGGAGCTGAGTTTGCCTTTTTTCCCCAAATTTCTTTGGTGTTAACTATCATTCTTTGTCAGTTATCTTTGTTTCACAGTGTAGTTTCTAATTATATTCAGTTTAGTCACATCTCAATTTGCAGTACATTTGCCAATCAGTTGTGCAACCAGACTTATTTTCTGTTGCCTCATCCCTCAACCGTACCGTTAAAAAAATAAAAGCTAACTGCGTCTCGTGAATTCATGCAAAAACAAGTTAGGTATTTATGTTTAACAAAGATTGTTATTTTAACTAAAACTACACCGTGTTTCCAGTATACAGTGTTCAGCTGCACACTCTGATGACGTCAGGAGAATGCAGCAAAGCTAGTGGAAGAAAATGTTCCTGAGTGGCATAGTTAGTTTTGACTTAAATCTATGGCAAGACCTGAAAAATGGTTCTGTAGTAATTAATGATCAAAAACCAATTTGACAGAGCTTGAAGAATGTTGAAAAGAATCATTGAAAAAATGTTGCACAATGCAGGTGTGGAAAGCACTTAGAGACTTACTCAGAGAGACTCACATCTGTAATCGCTGCCAAAGGTGCTTTTACAAAGTATTGATTCAGGGGTGTGAATACTTACGTAAATGTGATATTTCTGTATTTTATTTTCATTAAACTTTAAAAAATATGTTTTTCACTTCGTCATTGTGTGTAGATATGTGAGAAGAAAAAAACCACATTTAATATATTTTGAATTCGGGCTAGAACAAAATGTGGAAAAAGTCAAGGGGTATGAATACTTTCTGAAGGCACTGTGTCTACAAAGGAATAAAGATACATTTTGGGGAAATGTTTTGACTGATCCATCCTCCAGTTTTCCTTACGTTTGGTCCCAGTTGTACAGACCATAGAGACCTGCCGGCCAGGCCCCCCTCACGCTGCCCCACGTACATCACCTATAAAACACACAGTGTGTATATGTCATATCACAATCACACATAAGTCAGACCTAACCGGCCTACACCGATATCAAACCAACAATATCAAACAGTGACCAAAAATAGAGATGTCAGCAGTCAGTCAGGGGAATTCTAGTACCACAGAGACATCTGGCACCTGACAGCTGACCATCCCTCTCACACCACCAGGGGAAAAACAGACAAACACAATAGGATGAGGACATGAGGCATGTTTCCACAGTCTACATTCAACACGGACTATTGACAAAGGCATAGTAAAAGGCCAGTTTGTTTGTGTGAATTGTCACACACACCATGGGAAACTGGAAAGTACATACAGCTAACAACAACAGTGGGATATGTACTGGTTAAGTAATGGAACCGTCGCTATCATGATGCGGTGCTCATCAGCATTAAGCATGATTTCACACAGATACATAGGAAAGTACATCGGATCAGATTAGTGCAGGAATCAGGTTTGAATGGCAAAGCATGTCAATGAGAAGCCATTGCTATGGGCACACAGTGGCAAACATCTCCAACAGTCTTCAGAGCGTGAGAGGGGAGTAGCAGTTGGAGTAGCAGCATGGTTGCCTGTCCCTGGCCCCATTCAGCAGCAGGAGATAAGACTGATAAAGGTCTCTCGTACTGCAGTCACAGGGCCCACACCCACTACCAGCAGCCCCAAGATAAGTGTTTATGTGGCAGTATGGGTGCTATGTCACCATGGCAGGGAGGGAGAGAGACAGCTTGAAATACTAAACACCCCACTTACCCAACCCTGTAGAGTCCATACAAGCGCAGCCCACGCCCATGGGAGCAGAGCACGGATGTCAATTCAAGGACAATGCGAAACATGCTGTCATTGTCAAAACACACAGTGGATTGAACGACTGCTTCTGGACAATTTCCATAGCACCGGGAAATATATATTTTGCTTCTTGAATAATTCAAATCCTTTCATTACAGTGCTATGGAATTGGTTTGGGCATACAATTATTACTTGTTTTTCATTGTGTGTCAGGATTGTTGTTCATATCCCACATATGACACTGTGAATCACTACCACTACTATTAAGAGACTTCCCAATGAACCACTAGTCTGGAACCAAGTTAAATGTGAGACAGACTCATGTATCAGCACAATAGGATAACGTTACAACTATGCAGGTTGGTTGTCAGTTGCCACAGAACAAAATAACACAGGGGCCAGAAAGTCCACCTAGCTATGTTCGTCCTACTTCCCTAATGAATGGGACACTGAAAAAAAATTTGCTGCATGACCACATGTTTACATGAAAGGTTTGGTGATGTATAAGCAAGTCAGGCAAATACACACATTAGGTATGTGTGAGGGAACACAGACACAAACCTTCACCAAGACACATGCACGGCTCTCATTCCAAATATGTCGTAATCTCTCCGACTCCATAATTCTTATTATATCGATCAGATTCCATCTGAGTGTTCTCACTGGTCAAGATCAGAGCAATAGATAGAGAGACATGACTCTGGTCCAGACAAGACAAACCAGAACTGAAAACAACAGTCACTTCTTCATTCGATTCAGGTCCACTGGACGAGTGCAATCATAGGCATTTAACACCTCAGTGAGCAAGATATTCTGAAAATGGCCTTAAATTGACATTTGACTCTAAGGGGTGATCAGCAAGGCTTTAACAGAGACAGAGAATATAAGCAAGAGTGAATCACATGAGCGGTGGAATTTTAAGTGGAATCTAATCAAGAAAAATGGGAAGCTGGTCATCCACACCAGAAAGACCTAGATGGGTATTTTCCTTTAGCTTCCTCTAAATAGAGCACACTAGGGGAAAAATATAGAAGTGTTTATGTTTAATTACAAGTGCCAGAGATCACTTTTCCTGCAGCTGACAATGTATTTCCATACTCAAAACACTAACATGGTTGTCTGACTATTATGTTCAATACCAGCACGTCAATGTTTTTTTTGTTTTACGAAGCTCTGACCTCTGCACATTTCCAATGCAAGTCACCAGTTCTACTGTATGAAAACAGGGATGTTTTTCTTCACAATTGACCTGAAATGTAAAAAGGAAGTGAAATGAGTGCCAGGGCTATGGATTTCCACTAGATAACACAGCCATAAATTCAGATTCCAAAGCCACAAAGTCAAACATTTGCTCTTTGGTCTAAGGTTAGGGTTAGGGTTAGGCATACGTTTAGCAGTGTGGTTAAGGTTAGGTTTAAAATCCAATTTTAATTATATACATTTTAGAAATGGGTGGGGTTTAGCCATAATTATGATTTTGTTGCCATGCTAACCCCTTTTACACGTGTAAAAATGAGCCTATTTGGATAGGGCCAAATTGAAATGTTCCTAACAGAAGAACTATAAAAAGCATATGCATGACCATAGTAACACATTTAATAAGAACACTTTGGAGATTATGGGGGAAATTATCACACCAAAAGATGGAGGACACAACAGAGACAGAGAGAATATAAGCAAGAGTGAATGACCCTTGCAAATGTATAAAAATATTCCTAAACTGAAATATCACATTTACATAAGTATTCAGATCCTTTACTCAGCACTTTGTTGAAGCACCTTTGGCAGCGATTACAGCCTTGAGTCTTCTTGGATATGACGCTACAAGCTTGGCACACTTGTATTTGGGGAGTTTCTCCCATTTTTCTCTGCAGATCCTCTCAAGCTCTGTCAGGATGGATCAGGAACGTTGCTGCACAGCTATTTTCGGGTTCAAGTCTGGGTTCTGGCTGAGCCTCGAAAGGACATTCAGAGACTTGTTCCGAAGACACTCCTGCGGTGTCTTGGCTGTTTGCTTAGGGTTGTTGTCCTGTTGGAAGGTGAACCTTCACCCCGTCTGAGGTCCTGAGCGCTCTGGAGCAGGTTTTCATCAAGGACCTCCCTACACTTTGGTCCGTTCATCTTTCCCTCAAGCCTGACTAGTCTCCCAGTCCCTGCCACAGAAAAACATCCCCAAAGCGTGATGCTGCCACCACCATGCTTCACCGTAGGGATGGTACCAGGTTTCCTCCAGACGTGACGCTTGGCATTCAGGCCAAAGATATCAATGGTCTGAGAGTCCTGTAGGTGCCTTTTGGCAAACTCAAAGGGGGCTGTCAGGTGCCTTAAAAACTGAGGAGTGGCTTCTGTCTGGCCACTCTACCATAAAGGTCTTATTGAGGGAGTGCTGCAGAGATGGTTGTCCTTCTGGAAGGTTCTCCCATCTCCCCAGAGGAACTCTGGAGCTATGTCAGAGTGACCATCGGGTTCTTGGTGACCTCCCTGACCAAGGCCCTTCTCCCTTGATTGCTTAGTTTGGCCCGGGCGGCCAGCTCTAGGAAGAGTCTTGGTGATCCCAAATGTCTTCCATTTAAGAATGATGGGGGCCATTGTGTTCTTGGGGAGCTTCAATGCTGCAGAAATGTTTTGGTACCCTTCCCCAGATCTGTGCCTCGACACAATCCTGTCTTGGAGCTCTACGGCCAATTCCTTCAACCTCATGGTTTGGTTTTTGGTCTGATAGGCACTGTCAACTGTGGGACCTTATATAGACAGGTGTGTGCCTTTCCAAACCATGTCCAATCAATTGAATTTACCACAGGTGGACTTCAATCAAGTTGAAGAAAGGATCTCAAGGATGATCATTGGAAACAGGATGAACCTGAGCTCAATTTCGAGTCTCATAGCAAAAGGTCTGTTTTTTATTTTTAATGAATTTGCAAACATTTCTTTAACCGGTTTTCACATTGTCTTTATGGGGTATTGTGGGTAGATTGATGAGGAAAATATTTGATTTAATACATTTTCGAATAAGGCTGTAACGTTAAAATGTTTTGAAAAATGGAAGGGCTCTGAATACTTTCCGAATGCACTGTATGATCGGCCACCTTGCCACCCTCTTTATAGCTGAATCCCGTTGTGGATCCGATGGCTGTGTATTTAGTTGAGTGTCCTTAACCCCCTTGGCTGATATCGTACCCCCTCCCCCTCCTAGTGATATAGGAGTGTAGGCCAGTGCCAGATTTTTAAGAACTTCCCCTTATTGAATCCGGAGCAGTGAATGCTCGGAAAATGTATGTTGGCAGCAGAGGTGCCCTGTGTAGATTTTGTCCATTTTAACAACAGCTGGTAATTAAGGCCTAGTATCCCTCCAGACAAACTGAACCAGTCTAACCAGAAAGTGGTGTCTGCAACAACCTCTCTCAATCACATGAGCGGTGGAATTTTAAGTGGAATCTAATCAAGAAAAATGGGAAGCTGGTAAAAAAACGACATAAAGCATCAGGTTGTCTGGTCATCCACACCAGAAACTCCGAGATGGGTATTTTCCTTTAGCTTCCTCTAAATAGAGCACACTAGGGGAAAAATATAGAAGTGTTTATGTTTAATTACAAGTGCAAGAGATCACTTTTACTGCAGCTGACAATGTACTTCCATACTCAAAACACTAACACGGTTGTCTGACTATTATGTTCAATACCAGCACGTAAATGTTTTTTTTTGTTTTACGAAGCCCTGACCTCTGCACATTTCCAATGTGAGTCACTAGTTCTACTATATGAGAACAGGGATTGTTTTCTTCACAATTGACCTGAAATGTAAAAAGGAAGTGAAATGAGTGCCAGGGCTATGGATTTCCACTAGATATCACAGCCACAAATTCAGATTCCAAAGTCACAAAGTCAAACATTTGCTCTTTGGTCTATTTAAGGTTAGGGTTAGGCATATTAGCAGTGTGGTTAAGGTTAGGTTTAAAATCCAATTTTAATTATATACATTTTAGAAATGGGTGGGGTTTAGCCATAATTATGATTTTGTTGCCATGCTAACCCCTTTACACATGTAAAAATGGGCCCATTTGGATAGGGCCAAATTGAAATGTTCCTAACAGAAGAACTATAAAAAGCATATGCATGACCAATAGTAGCACATTTAATAAGAACACTTTGGAGATTATGGGGGAAATTATCACACCAAAAGATGAAGACACAACAGTTTACCTGACACAAGACTGAATCCAAACGTTACACTGTTGATTTTTGTTCATTTGACATTTCTGTACTTTTCACAGCATTTACCAATAACTGACAATACTCTGGATACATTCAGTAACAACATATGCGTATTCATTGACATTTTAGATTAGGTGCAATACAAGGGTTTAGGTGCGGTCTAACTGGTGTCTCCAAGTGGCCACACAGTTCTCCAAACTGTGCACAATTCCTAAGCAATTTCAATGCACTTTTATGACTCAAGGAAAGAACCTTCAACTTGCTCAATCCAAAAAGGTTCCATTATAATCGCAATCTGTGTCAGGTGGGCATCATTTGAAAGCGTATTCTATTGCCAACATGGCTAGCTGAGTTACAAAATATGATCTTACATTGTTACGCCTCGATCACACCGACAGCGCTAATGCATTTTGGTACGCCAGAAGTACATCCATTTCCAATGGAACGCTCCGTTTGCCTTGCAGCTTTGCTTCGCAGAGGCAGTTGCAGTGTGTTCTGTGTCTTACATACGAAGGATTTATTGTACGAATGCGTCAAACTGTACGCGTAGACGGCTTGATATAAATAGTAGCAGAAGGTGAATGTTGAGCTTTTGTTGCACACATATCCAGATGATGCTGCGTACTATTTTGCGCAATGAAGCTGTCGGTGTGATCAAGGCCTTAGGTTTTCAAAAATAACTTCAGATAAACAGATTGTAATTTAGAATGGAATCATGAGTGCGTGTTTCGGCAGGAATTTTTTCTTCATAATACGACAAACATAGCCTCATTCTTTTAAGGACATCCCAGGGTATAGTACGTCTGTCATCCTGGTACGTATGTCATCCTGGTAACTGTGGATCAAACATAGCAATCATAAACATTGATACTGCTAGAAACATAAGAATTTCACTTGGGACTCATCCGATGGCATTGAGGAGTTTACCACATCAGTCACCAGCTTCATTAATAAGTGCATTGATGAAGTCGTCCCACAGTGACCGTACGTACATATCCCAACCAGAAGCCATGGATTACGGGCAACATCCACACTGAGTCAAAGGCAAGAGCTGCCGCATTCAGGAAGCGGGACACTAACCCAGCTGCTTCTAAGAAATCCCCCTATGCCACATTGAAGGTCCCCAAGAACACAGTGGCCTCCATCATGGAAGTAGTTTGGAACCACCAAGACTAGAGCTGGCCACCCAGACAAACTGAGCAAATGGGGGAAAAGCGCTTTGGTCAGGGAGGTGACCAAAAACCCAATGGTCACTCTGACAGAGCTCTAGAGTTCCTCTGTGGAGATGGGAGAAACTTCCGGAAGGACAACCATCTCTGCAGCACCCCATCAATCTGGCCTTTATGGTAGAGTGGCCAGACGGAAGCCACTCCTCAGTAAAAGGCACATGACAGCCCGCTTGGAGTTTGCCAAAAGGCACCGAAAGGACTCTCACACCATGAGAAACAAGATTCTCTGGTCTGATGAAACCAAGATTGAACTCTTTGGCCTGAATGCCAAGCGTCACGTCTGGAGGAAACCTGGCACCATCCCTATGGTAAAGCATGGTGGTGGCAGCATCATGCTATGGGGGATGTTTTTCAGCTGCAGGAACTGGGAGACTAGTCAGGATCGAGGGAAATATGAACGGAGGAAAGTACAGAGAGATCCTTGATGAAAACCTGCTCCAAAGCACTCAGGACCTTAGACTGGGCGAAGGTTCACCTTTCAACAGGGCAATGACCCTAAGCACACAGCCAAGACAACGCAGGAGTTTCTGAATGTCCTTGAGTGGCCCAGTCAGAGCCCGGACTTGAAATTGATCGAACAACTCTGGAGAGACCTGAAAATAGCTGTGCAGCAACGCTCCCCATCCAACCTGACAGAGCTTGAGAGGATCTGCAGAGAAGAATGGGAGAAACTCCCCAAATACAGGTGTGCCAAGCTTGTAGCGTCATACCCAAGAACACTCGAGACTGTAATCGCTGCCAAAGATGCTTCAACAAAGTACTGAGTAAAGGGTCTGAATACTTATGTAAATGTGATTTTTTTTTAAATTAGACATTTGTAAATATTTATAAAACCCTGTTTTGCTTTTTCATCATGGGGTATTGTGTGTAGATTGATGAGGGAAAAAACAATTAAATCCATGTTTAGATTAAGGCTGTAATGTAACAAAATGTGGAAAAAGTCAAGGGGTCTGAATACTTTCCGGATGCACCGTATGTGAGAATGCTGCTCATTGACTATAACTTAGCATTCAACACCATAGTGCCCTCCAAGCTTATCACTAAGCTAAGGAACCTGGGACTGAACATCTCCATCTACAACTGGATCCTGGACTTCCTGATGGGATGCCCCAGATGTTGAGGGTAGGCAACAACACATCCACCACACTGACCATCAACACGGGGGCCCCTCAGGGGTGCGTGCCTAGTACCCTCCTGTACTCTCTGTTCACCCATGACTGTGTGGCCGCGCATGATGCCAACGTGGTGTCACATTTGAAATAGATAGGAATTTTAAATACTTAGTGATAATTATTTACTCTAACCTTTCCTTAAAAAAAGATATCAAAAGTATATGGAACAGCAAAACGCAACCTGGTAAATGTTTTATTTATCAGAAACCAAATGTCAACAGATGTAACAAACTGTATATGCATTCAATGATTTTGTCCCATCTCTCGTCACAACCTGGTCACAAGCTAGTATCACAGCAAACCACTTCAAAAGCTCTAGAAACAAACTCTGAATGTGCTGGACAAAAAACCAAACACCTTTCACCACTGCAATATCAATAAGAAATACAACCTACTGAGCTTTGACAGGTTCTTATACCTTGCCGACACTTCTCTGCTGATTAAGATCACTCATGACCTTTCCCAACCACCTCAATTTGTTACATATTGTATGGGCAATACCAGGACAAAAAGAGCTTCAATTAGAGGAGCCTTCTCATTTCAGTTTTAGAGTCCACCAAATTTGGCCAGACAGCTTTTTCAGTCGGTGCGTCAAGACTATGGAAAAACCCAACCAGTGTCAGAGAGTGCAGTACCTTTGCTAGCTTCAAGGCAAACTGGGAAAAGTAGCTTAAGGCAAACCAGTCATGTGAACATTAAGACATTCTGACTCTTAAGAAGTCAGATAATGTAAGACCAAGGGACATTTAAACTCTGATGTAATATTAGCATTGTATTGTCCATTTTTCATATTTTGATAGATAGATAGATAGATACTGTAGATAGATAGATTTTAATAGTGTGTTATATTGTAGTATTGTATTGATGTATTAATGTTGATTGTTTTCTGCCCAAGGACTGCAGATAGAAATTTGCTATGTAGAGAAATCTGGTGCAATGGCATGTTATACATGGTCCCTGACAAATAAACAAATAATAACACAAATATTAAGTTTACCGATGACACGGCGGTGGTAGGCTTGATCATTGACGATGATGAGACAGCCTATAGGGAGGAGGACAGAGACCTGGCAGTGTGGTGCCAGGACAACAACCTCTCCCTCAACGTCAACAAGACAAAGGAGCTGATCGTGGAATACAGGAAATGGAGGGCCGAGCACACCCCCATTCACATCGACGGGGCTGAAGTGGAGCAGGTCGAGAGCTTCAAGTTTCTATACCACTAAGGAGCTATCACGGTCAAAAGACACCAACTCAGACACGAAGAGAGCACAACAATGCCACTTCCCCCTCAGGAGGCTGAAAAGATTTGGCATGGGCCCTCAGGTCTTGCAAGGTCCTACAGAGGGTAATCCAGAACATCACTGGGGCCGAGCTCCCTGCCATCAAATCAAATCAAATTTATTTATATAGCCCTTCGTACATCAGCTGATATCTCAAAGTGCTGTACAGAAACCCAGCCTAAAACCCCAAACAGCAAGCAATGCAGGTGTAGAAGCACGGTGGCTAGGAAAAACTCCCTAGAAAGGCCAAAACCTAGGAAGAAACCTAGAGAGGAACCAGGCTATGTGGGGTGGCCAGTCCTCTTCTGGCTGTGCCGGGTGGAGATTATAACAGAACATGGCCAAGATGTTCAAATGTTCATAAATGACCAGCATGGTCAAATAATAATAAGGCAGAACTTCTATACCATCCAGGACTTCTATACCAGGCGGTGTCAGAGGAAGGTCCTAAAAATGTTCAAAGACTCCAGCCACCAAAGTCGTAGACTGTTCTCTCTGCTACCGCTCGGCAAGCAGTACCGATGTGTCGAGTATGGAACCAACAGAACCCTAAACAGCTTCTACCTCATACCCCTGCATATCAACAACGAACTGTTACACTACATTACCAAAAGTATGTGGACAACTGCTTGTCAAACATCTCATTCCAAAATCATGGGCATTAATATGGAGTTTGCTGCTATAACAACCTCCACTGTTCTGGGAAGGCTTGCCACTAGATATAACATTGCTGCAAGACTTGCTTCCATTCAGCCACAAGAGCATTAGTGAGGTCGGGCACAGATTTTGGCCTAATCGGCCTGACTCGCAGTCTGCATTCCAATTCATCCCAAAGGTGTTTGATGGGTTTGAGGTCAGGGCTCTATGCAAGCCATTCAAGTTCTTCCACAGCGATCTCGACAAACCATTTCTATATTGACCTCGCTTTGTGCACGGGGCATTGTCATGTTGAAACAGGAAAGGGAGTTTGGAACTCGGTAGTGAGTGTTGCAACGGATGACAGACAATCTTTACACGCTACATGGTCCTAGACTTTTCTGCTTCACAATAACAGCACTAGCAGCTCTAGCAGGGCAGAAATTTGATGAACTTACTTGTTGGAAGGGTGGCATCCTATGACGGTGCCATGTTCAATGTCACTGAGCTCTTCAGTAAGGCCAGTCTACTGCCAATGTTTGTCTTTGGAGATTGCATGGCTGTGTACACGATTTTATACACCTGTCAGCAACTAATTTGAAGGGGTGTCCATATTATTTTGTATATATAGTATATATAGCCAAGTTATTGTTACTCCTTGTGTACCTATTATTACTTTTATTATTGAGTGTTTTACTTTTCTTTTCTTTCTCCATTTTCTTTCCCTGCATTGTTGGGAAGAGCCTGTAAGTAAGCATTTCACGGTTAGTCCACACCTGTTATTTACGAAGCATGTGATGAATAAAATGTGATTGAACATTTGATTTGACATGAGTTTTCACATACGGAAATGTGAAGTGCACATTTGGACTCACGGGTGTGTGGTTTGACTGTATGACATCACAGCAGTAATCATTATAATCCTCAACGTCTCATCTTTCACAACACAACGACTCCTCTCAATTTACAGGATTTCCCTCACTCAGACGACAACAAATGTGCAAAAGTAGCGCCATTAGCGGGAGGGATGATGTCATCTTGTCAAAACCCATACAGCCTTAAGTGGGGAACCTGAACTCTGACGTCATGTATAGAATGTTACTGTTCAGCCACTGCGTTCCAATTTAGGTGCTAATCAATGACAAAATCTGCCATTTTCAACCCGTATACGGGATGACTGGGTGAGTGGAAAAGGCTACCTAGGCTCCATCTTTGTTTCCTTGTGTAGGTGAGGAGACATGAGGTGAGGAAAAGTGATCCTGTTTTGCTTTCATCATCATATGATCTCAGATCCTCTACTGACCTGTGGACTTGTACAGCATGCCTGTCATGGTCCCGGCAACAACCGTGTTGATGTCATCCTCTGCTCCTCAGGTCTTCGCGATGGCCACCCCAAACACACTCTACAACAGAGCTGAGGACAAGCATACAGGTGAATTATTGTCACATTGTTTTTTGTTTCTATTGAGACAATAACAGTATTACCAATGTGTGGCACTGCTGAAAGGACATCTGTGTCAATCCACAGGTGGGGAATGACAGGCACTCACCCACTGACCCAAGTGTGTTCGCCCATGACACTCCTTGGCGGGTCACCAGATTCAGAATCCTAAAACAGAGGGCAAGTGAGGAAGGATATAATATCCATTAAAACACAGACACAAAGACTCACCCAACTTCAATGGGACACAAGGGTTGATTTACAGTTAGGGGTTCTAGTAAAAGTGCTGCATATTTGGAAAAACTGATACACGCCTGCTGCATCGCCAAACAAGACTTGCTTCAAGTCCAAAACTACTATCCTTGAGTGGATGAGATCATCAGGCCAAGTGTAAACAGCCTGCCAGATCATAATGTATCATCATTTATCTGATTCAGCTTTAGACATTCACTAACAGTAAGATAGACGGACAGTGGCAGGTTGTGCAGTACCATCTTTTGACAGTGATCAGCTGAAAAATAATTATCTTGGTCAAACCAATATTCCAACTGTAGCCAGCATTACACAGTGAACACAATGTACCCGTGGCCAAGGCAGACTTTGCCCTTCTCCCTTGGCAGGAACAGCTAGGTTTTTGGGCCTTGACATCCTCAGCTGTGTCACAGCACTGAGAAGTCAGGTGTGTCAACACAGGTGTGTTTGAGCACAGGGTCATTCAATGGCAATGGGTGAGCATGACAAAACAAACTCTCAGTGAAAGCAACAGCATAGTAGGGGTTTACAACATAAAGACAATATGATGGGGTTATCTTTGTTTCCTTGTGTGGGTGAGGAAAAGTGTTCCTGCTTTCAAATCAAATCAAAGTTTATTTGTCACGTGCGCTGAATACAACAACCTTACAGTGAAATGCTTACTATGCTTACTAACCAATAGTGCAAAAAAAGGTATTAGGTGAACAATAGGTAAGTAAAGAAATAAAAACAACAGTAAAAAGACAGTGAAAAACAGTAGCTAGGCCATAAAAGTAGCGAGGCTACATACAGACACCGGTTAGTCAGGCTGATTGAGGTAGTATGTACAGTGGGGCAAAAAAGTATTTAGTCAGCCACCAATTGTGCAAGTTCTCCCACTTAAAAATATGAGAGAGGCCTGTAATTTTCATCACAGGTACACTTCAACTATGACAGACAAAATGAGAAGAAAAAAAATCCAGAAAAACACATTGTAGGATTTTTAATGAATTTATTTGCAAATTATGGTGGAAAAAAAGTATTTGGTCACCTACAAACAAGCAGGATTTCTGGCTCTCACAGACCTGTAACTTCTTCTTTAAGACGCTCCTCTGTCCTCCACTCGTTACCTGTATTAATGGCACCTGTTTGAACTTGTTGTCAGTATAAAAGACACCTGTCCACAACCTCAAACAGTCACACTCCAAACTCCACTATGGCCAAGACCAAAGAGCTGTCAAAGGACACCAAAAACAAAATTGTAGACCTGCACCAGGCTGGGAAGACTGAATCTGCAATAGGTAAGCAGCTTGATTTGGAGAAATCAGCTGTGGGAGCGATTATTAGGAAATGGAAGACATACAAGACCACATATAATCTCCCTCGATCTGGGGCTCCACGCAAGATCTCACCCCGTGGGGTGGTCACAAGAACGGTGAGCAAAAATCCCAGAATCACACGGGGGGACCTAGTGAATGACCTGCAGAGAGCTGGGACCAAAGTAACAAAGCCTACCATCAGTAACACACTACGCCGCCAGGGACTCAAATCCTGCAGTGCCAGACGTGTCCCCCTGCTTAAGCCAGTACATGTCCAGGCCCGTCTGAAGTTTGCTAGAGAGCATTTGGATGATCCAGAAGAAGATTGGGAGAATGTCATATGGTCTGATGAAACCAAAATAGAACTTTTTGGTAAAAACTCAACTCGTCGTGTTTGGAGGACAAAGAATGCTGAGTTGCATCCAAAGAACACCATACCTACTGTGAAGCATGGGGGTGGAAAGATCATGCTTTGGGGCTGTTTTTCTGCAAAGGGACCAGAACGACTGATCCGTGTAAAGGAAAGAATGAATAGGGCCATGTATCGTGAGATTTTGAGTGAAAACCTCCTTCCATCAGCAAGGGCATTGAAGATGAAACGTGGCTGGGTCTTTCAGCATGACAATGATCACAAACACACCGCCCGGGCAACGATGGAGTGGCTTCGTAAGAAGCATTTCAAGGTCCTGGAGTGGCCTAGCCAGTCTCCAGATCTCAACCCCATAGAAAATCTTTGGAGGGAGTTGAAAGTCTGTGTTGCCCAGCAACAGCCCCAAAACATCACTGCTCTAGAGGAGATCTGCATGGAGGAATGGGCCAAAATACCAGCAACAGTGTGTGAAAACCTTGTGAAGACTTACAGAAAACATTTGACCTCTGTCAATGCCAACAAAGGGTATATAACAAAGTATTGAGATAAACTTTTGTTATTGACCACATACTTATTTTCCACCATCATTTGCAAATAAAGTCATAAAAAATCCTACAATGTGATTTTCTGGATTTCTTTTCTCATTTTGTCTGTCATAGTTGAAGTGTACCTATGATGAAAATTACAGGCCTCTCTCATCTTTTTAAGTGGGAGAACTTGCACAATTGGTGGCTGACTAAATACTTTTTTGCCCCACTGTACATGTAGATATGGTTAAAGTGACTATGCATATATGATGAACAGAGAGTAGCAGTAGCGTAAAGAGGTGTTGGCAGGTGGTGGGTGGCAGGACACAATGCAGATTGTCCAGTTAGCCAATGTGCGGGAGCACTGGTTGGTCAGGCCAATTGAGGTAGAATGTACATATGTACATGAATGTATAATTAAAGTGACTGTGAATATATGATAAACAGAGAGTAGCAGCAGTGTAAAAGAGGGGTTGGGGGGGTACACATTGCAGATAGTCCGGGTAGTCATTTGATAACCTTTTCAGGAGTCTTTTGGCTTGGGGGTAAAAACTGTTGAGAAGCCTTTTTGTCCTAGACTTGGCACTCCGGTACCGCTTGCCGTGCAGTAGTAGAGGGGTGGCTGCGGTCTTTGACAATTTTCTGACACCGCCTGGTGTAGAGGTCCTGGATGGCAGGCAGCTTAGCCCCAGTGATGTACTGGGCAGTACGCGCTACCCTCTGTAGTGCCGTGCGGTCGGAGGCCGAGCAATTGCCGTAGCAGGCAGTGATGCAACCAGTCAGGATGCTCTCAATGTTGCAGCTGTAGAACCTTTTGAGGATTTCAGGACCCATGCCAAATCTTTTTAGTTTCCTGAGGGGGAATGGGCTTTGTCGTGCCCTCTTCACGACTGTCTTGGTGTGTTTGGACCATTCTAGTTTGTTGGTGATGTGGACACCAAGGAACTTGAAGATCTCAACCTGCTCCACTACAGTCCCGTTGATGAGAATGGGGGTGTACTCAGTTCTCCTATTCCTGTAGTCCACAATCATCTCCTTTGTCTTGGTTACGTTGAGGGATAGGTTGCTATTCTGGCACCACCCGGCCAGGTCTCTCACCTCCTCCCTATAGGCTGTCTCATTGTTGTCGATGAATAGGCCTCCCAATGTTGTATCGTCTGCAAACTTAATGATGGTGTTGGAGTCATCCCTGGCCATGCAGTCGTGGGTGAACGGGGAGTACAGGAGCGGACTGAGCACACACCCCTGGGGAGCTCCAGTATTGAGGATCGGCGTGGCTGATGTGTTGCTACCAACCCTCACCACCTGGGGGCGGCCCGTCAGGAAGTCCAGGATCCAGTTGCAGAAGGAGGTGTTTAGTCCCAGGAACCTTAGCTTAGTGATGAGCTTTGAGGGTACTATGGTATTGAACGCTGAGCTGTAGTCAATGAATAGCATTCTCACATAAGTGTTCCTTTTGTCCAGGTGGGAAAGGGCGGTGTAGAGTGCAATAGAGACTGCATCATCTGTGGATCTGTTTGGGGCGGTATGCAAATTGGAGTGGGTCTCTGGTTTCTGGGATAATGGTGTTGATGTGAGTCATTACCAGCCTTTCAAAGCACTTCATGGCTACGGACGTGAGTGCTACGGGTCTGTAGTCATTTAGGCAGCTTGCCTTTGTGTTCTTGGGCACAGGGACTATGGTGGTCTGCTTGAAACCAATATTCCAACTGTAGCTAGCATTACACAGTGAACACAATGTACCCGTGGCCAAGGCAGACTTTGCCCTTCTCCCTTGGCAGGGACAGCTAGGTTTTTGGGCCTTGACATCCTCAGCTGTGTCACAGCACTGCGAAGTTCAGGTGTGTCAACACAGGTGTGTTTGAGCACAGGGTCATTCAATGGCAATGTGTGAGCATGACAAAACAAAATCTCAGTGAAAGCAACAGCGTAGTAGGGGTTTATAACATAACCCCATCATATTTGTCTACTATTTCTAGTTTTCCATGGAACAATGTTGTGTTATTACTGATAACGATTTTCTGGAAAACGATGGTGCTGCATATCAGCATTATAAATTCAACAGGCTAACAGGTTTTGTGAGAATCAATTTCAGCTAATTCAAAAGTGTATAATTCAGTGCTTCTCCCACCCCTCTAACACTGGTCTTATGCTATCAGTAGTTTACCTTTGGATCAGTGAGTTCCTCACTATGACTTAATCATTGATTCATGTCATACCATGTGAAGTCCGATTCACAGGAGGCTGGTGGAACCTTAATTGGGGAGGAGAGGCTTGTGGATTTCACGTGTTTGATGCCATTCCATTTGCACCTTTCCAGACATTATTATGAGCCGTCCTCCTGTGGTCAGATTATGTATGCAGATGACTTTGCGCCATACAAAAAATAAAAGCTAAGTATACTTTTATGTCCCAAATCATGGCCTCATATCTGTAAGGGCAAGAGAAGATGAACCTTTCAGGTGGTTGTCCTTTTGGAGTTATTACTAAATCAATAACGATTGCAGATGGCTCAAGCAACCCATAAGAAGATTGAGTTGGGCCAAAATCCTACTACTTAAACATCATTACCCATATAGAAACATTTAAATATATTTAGAAAGTTCAAATAGAACCCTTGAAATCATTGCACCACCCCAAACACAATGGCGGGCATGACAAATTGGAGACTTAACAACCAGCCATCTGAAATCCTTTGAAGCATACTGAACTAATTGGTAGAGACTGCCCTCTGCTGGTTGATACCTGAATGAGTAATTCAATTCTTCTGAAAAAAGGGATTGAGATTAATAGAACTATTAATCTGCTTTGTGTCTCAAAACCAGAAATAATATATGAAGGAGATCCAATTTAATCACAGCCTGATTCGATAAATCGGTGTACATTGAGTGGTTTAGACCAAGCCATGTTTTTGGTCTCTAATAGTCCCATGCGGAGCCCGTTGAGAGCTCCAAACGCTGCACTTGAGAAGCAAAACAAACAAGAACTTGTTTTACACAATTTTATTTTACATTTCATACAGGCTCAAGAGCGAGAGTAAGCGACAAACGAGATTTCCCCTGTAATACAACAGCCTCCAAGTGTGAAAACAAGCTAGTTCAAATCGGCCTGTGGTTTAGTTAGCACAAATCGGTAAAATTAAATCATCATGGTCCTGTGGGAATATTAGTCATTGATGAATTCTATACAACGGGTGGGTCCAACCCTGAATGCTGATTGGTTAAAAGAGCATCCCAGCCGGTGTCTATTCCACAAATGACTACTCGCTAAATCTATTGACGTTAAATGCCCATTTACTCTGTTCCATTTGACGACGCAATCCACTGTCTCATCAACCCAGACAGGGACATTATTAACTTGATCTCCACTATAAAAAAAAGCATATAGACTCAACTCTATCTCACATTTATTTTAGACTAACATTTAGTTTCGCAGCTGAGATTTGTATAAACCTTACTGTCTGTCCGATATTTGCAGAATTGTTTCAATGTTAAAATCTCCAACTGTCCCGTAGTAATGAACGTGTAGGGACGAGAGAGAGGCAGGCAGCGCCAGTCGAAATCATGAATCAGTTGGCATAATTTTTTATGTATATATAAAGAAATTAACTGAAAAAACATTCAGACGAAACGAAGTGCAGCTAGTTTGCAATCTCTCCAACTTCAGTTTGAAGTCGTTAGATACGTTTTTGGCTAGTTTCTCTGAACCACAGTATCCTGACGAGAGAGCACATTCATACAGGCTCAATAGCGAAAGTAAGAGACAAAACAAGATTTCCACTGTAACACAACAGCCTCCAAGGGTGAAAAAACTAGATTAATTCATTCTAACTGGAACTCACGTGTAAAATATATTGGATCCACGTACCAGTTACTGCCTGAGGAAAGAATAAAAAAGACAGTCAGCTGGTATTCATGGCCACAAACAAACAGCTCAGACTGAGTTGTATAATTTGTCTATATCAGATTGACAAACAATTTACATGGGACACCGGCGAGTTCAGTGTTTGAATATTCTGGCGAGGCTCCACTAAATATGCTAAAACCACCTATACTGGATACCCTTGACCAGGAACATCAACAAGTGGATCCAGTAAGGGTGGTTTTAGCTAAAACATCACTTAGTCTTCATTGATCCACCTGATTCCCTAAAATGTCCAAACACTGAACTCGCAGGACCCCGGCATCCCATGTAAATCCTTTGTTAACCTGCTATGTACAAATTATGCAATTCAAACTGAGCTACGTCTTGTAGCCATGAGCATCAGCTGACTTTAGTCCATGTTTTCTAAACTTGTGTGAGACTGTCTTCCTTCCTTGGCTAGCTACTTTAACTGTACTTTTAAGGAATTATTAGCGCAACTACTGTAGCTAGGAAAATGTAGCTAGGTGGCTTTCAATGGATGACTAGCCTATAAACCATCGATTCTGGTGAGCATTTAAAACCCAGGCTTTGTTAACTAGCTATATAGACTAGCTAGCACTACCTCGTCTTGTTTCTGGCTATCTAAGCGTTAGTTAGCTAGCTTTTATCTGAGTAGCACTGAATAGTTAGCTGCTTTGACATTATTGGGTGTACTACTGGTTTCTCAACTCCGACCCTGTCAGATAAGTGACATGTCGTTACAGTGACAGCTAGCTAGTAGCATACTTGTTGACAACCACATGACACATCATCACTCAAAAAGTCGTAAAGACAAGAACGACGTCCTGTGTTTGGATCGACAATAAATCTGAAATTAGATGGTTCGAATGGAAAGGGTGATTAAGGCCATTACTCTTATTTAACAGTCGAACTTTGAAATTGTGTCGTTGCACGTAATGGACAGTAGACGAGTAATTCGACAGTTTAAATAAACTGTTCACTACAGTTTTCACGACACCCTGTGCTTGGTAGCTATGTCCTGTCCAATGATTGTTCCTCTCTGGTGCATTGCCCAATGAAATTCGAGATGTGAATGCTGCGCAGGAGCGGTAGAGCGCATGGTTTTAAAATGCATGTGGCTAGCTAGCCACACACTGTCCTTCAAACGCTTTAAGACAATCCACAGTATTTAAAATCAGTGATGATACGCAGCCATTGCCAAGGCTTGACATTCATGAGGACGCTGGTTGTGAATTGACAGAGGTGCGGCAGAATCGACTCATTTCGTCGAGGGTCAAGACAACGAATCTAAAAGGATAAAAGCCCGGTAAATACTAATCTCGAGACCATTAAGCTTGCGCCATCGCTTAATTCGGTATAGCTAATTATTCATACGTCAAATTTGGCTACATAACCTGCCTTATAATCACAACAACGACAATACAATAACGTCTTGGGTTATTTATGCCAAATATAGCCAGCTTGCCATTATCTATTGAGCATATTATGCCGGGTGATGTGCTCAGCCACCGTTTGGTGGTAATTCCTGTAAAAACAAAATGTCCATCTCGTAACGACGGGACTTCTGATAAAAGAATTTGCTGTGGACAATGGTGTGAAGCCAGCCCTGGAGCGTTGGCTCTCGTTTTATGCCCTCCTCAAGCTGCATGTGTCATCGATGCTCGATTTGACCCTGTCAACCCGCCAAGATGTACATGATCAGTGACTAGACATGTACATTGTTTAATGTATTATTCTTTCTATGAACAGTACTATGCAGCTTGGTCGATAGAGAAATATTTGTCTGAGAAAATCTATTGAATAATGCACGATTACGGAAGGAAAAAACATGGTTTATGCTCAGCGCTATTTTTATGGCGGGCTGAATGAATTCGTTTTAGCCAGAGAGCATTCTGAGATAATACTAGAGAATGAATAAAACATACATTGTACTAGTAAATATCTTTGGTCGATGTAGTTTTGAGATGTCATTTCGGGATTTGTGAGTGTTTTCGACACAATACATACATCTGTCTCCTGTCTGTTGTAGGCGGCCTTTCAGCTACAGCCCATTTAATCCCCTCCCATGATGCATTGTGCTCATCCCAGTCCCTACTGTATTTCCTGTTTATTGTTGCTGCTTTGTCTGGTCATTTTCTTTCGTCCTCAAATGTAGTATATTTACTCACATTTTCTAATTGCTAATCATTTCTGGTGTTTTGCTCAAGCTCGTGCAACCGTTTAACGTAGCACCACTCCTACTGAAGCAAACGTCGTTTTTTGTTTAGTTTTCTCCAGTCAACGTAATGCAAAGCACTTCCTCGCTTCATTTCCCCACAATTCAACTCCACGTTCGATAGTGAAAGTACAAGTATGTCCATGTTTTTATCTGTGATTTTCAAAGGTATTTTGTTTATGTGTAATATTGGATGTGGTGGTCATTTGTTTTGTCAAAAAAACAGTTTACTTTTTTCCCCTCTCTTTTAGGAGTGGGGGAGTCTTATTGTACCATTGGCCCTGTAATTCCAACGAGACCAAAAGTTACACACATTGACATTTGGGGTTTGCTCCAATGGAGGACTCTGAGACTGACTTGACTTCGTCTGAACCGGATGCACTTGGGGCAGACTTCATCACAGTGGAACTGGATACCCAACCCATAGAATATGTTGTCAAGTGGGCAGAGGTCGGGTCCAAGTTCACAATATCCTGTGTGAAAAAGGAGGCGGACGAGGGGTCTGGCCTAAATCTGGAGCATGTGAAGGCAGAGCCAGACGAGCCCTTCTTTGCCCAGTATGATGAGGAGTTCCCTGGCTGTGAGATAGCAGAACAGAGTGTTGTAGTAAAGACGGACGACTCAGATGAGGATGACCACACTGAGCCAGGGAGTAGCCAGCTGGTTCCTGTTGGAGATGGCTCTGATTCGGGCTCAGAGAAATGGGAATATATTTCACCAGGGGGATACTACAGCTGCAACTACTGTGGGAAATGCTACAGTCATTCCTCAAGCCTATCAAGACACCAACAATTGCACACAGGAAAGGCACCCCCACCCCCAAACAAGCAACCAGATACAGGGTCAGGTGAGGGGAACAAATACAAATGCACGCAGTGTGCAATGCGATTCAAAAGCAGAAGAGCTCTCGGAACTCACCTGCGAACACACCGGGGCATGAGAGTTTACCCATGCAACATCTGTGGGAAGGATTTTAACCACAGCTCCAGCTTGTCGCGTCATAGGCTCATCCACAAAAAAGGGAAGGGTATTCCCTCTGGTGTCATACCTGCTGAAATCAGTTATGTCCGCCGCCCACCTGGCAGCAGGAAAAAGAAGAAGCAGGCTGATGAGAAGAAGATCCCTGGCGAAAAGAAGTTTCCTATTAGGAAGAACCTCTCTGGAGAGAAATTCTACGCGTGTACACAATGTGATATGACCTTCAAGAACTCCATTGGCCTCTCAAAACACCAGGTCTCTCATGTCAAGGACCTGCTTAATAACTATGCCCACGGTAAAGACGGTCTTACCAAGTCCTCTGACTTGAAAATACGCCTCAAGTTGTGCTCGAGGGACAAACCCAACTTCTACACCCTCTGTAAGAAGAACAAGCGATCAAGAGCTGCCAAGCGCCAGCGCCAAGCATCGGTCTCTGAGGAAGAGGAAGGACCATATGCATGCGAGCAGTGTGACAAGCGCTTCAGCCAAGTGCAGAGCCTCGCCAGGCACCAGCAAATGCACAAGGGAGACAACAAGTTCAGCTGCTCTTACTGTAAAAAGACCTTCACCAGATTGTCCAACCTCCACCACCATGAGAGATCTCACTCCACAGGAGGGAAGTATGAATGCACAACCTGCAGCAAGACATTTGTGCACTCGTCCAGCTACTCCAGGCACAAGCGGCAGCACGCAGAGGAGGAGGCCCGCCAGCGGAAGGGCATAGATGAGATGGAGCCACTTGATTCAGACTCTGAGTGAGCGTAGTCGTGGTCTGCTCTTGACTGCCCACACTCAGCTGTCAAAACTCTGGGTTTCAGGGGTTGGGAGGTTTGGGGGGGATTTTGTTTGGGACTGGAATTGGCTTTACTCTTGAGTATATAAAGTGTGTAATGACTTATGTTTGTATGGTATCAGAAAATTGGATCTTGGGATGGGGTTAGGAATTTGGGTTCCCCACCCCCTTCCCCCTCATACACATTTTACCTAAATTGCACTGACAATGTTGTCCTCTGCTGCTCATGCAAAACATATTTTGATTTATTTTGTTGAAATTCCCTTTTGGCCATGTTTCGTTACAGGTTTAGGGTAAAAGAGTTCCTAGAGTCTCACCAGCTGTGTAGTATATTGGCCATGTCAAGATATCACCCTTAACACACACACACACACACATCAGAAAACCACTATAAAATGCTTCTGATATTGAGTATACACCCTTTACTGTATGTAATCTTTTTTTTTCTTTTTTTTTTTAAATCTCTGATGTGACAAAGGGTCAAAATGAAAACCTGGCCATCAAACTAAATCTGGATTTGACCTCAGTGGATTAATCTGATGTCTGCACTACGCCACATACAGTCTCTGGTTCAATCAAGCTTCTATGGTTTTAGCCTCTGATTTGTATCTGTTCATGCAAGTAATCTCTGATGCTGAAAAAACAACAATCCAAAGCAATGAAGAACTTTGAGGAAAAAAACAAAGGGAGGTTGATTGAATTCCAGGCATCGCCAGTAAATGTGCTAATTATTAATCCTTCAATCAGAAAACTGCGTTCTTTTCCTGTCCCCTACTCCACATCACTTGATTAATGATCTTAATGACACACAGTGGTGAAATGAAAAGACAATATTTATTTCTACATGTTTGGCATAATTGATTTGTATCTTTTTTTTTGAAAACTGCTAGTGTTGAGTGATCAACCAAGTTTTCAATTAGTTTTATTCTACTACACAGTGTTCAGATGAATGTTCAGATTGTTGATTTAAAGGATTTGTCCAAATATTAAGTCCAGTCAGATCCTTTGAACTTGAATATGCTATATTTGATATTTGTCAACATATACTGCAATTCCCACAACGTATACAACTGTGACTCCATATATATGTATGCATGATGAATATAACATGAGAATAGTTTACAATATGTTGTTTTTACATCTGCTGTTCCTGTGTGTGTAAAGCATTGCTTTTGTGAAAGTGAGAATAATTGAGATATTTAATAATATGTGCAGTGCATTTTGACAAAAACACTCAAATATTCCTGGGATTAGGGATTTAATATTTTGTTCAAGTATTTGTTTATTGAGGTTGTAGGGGAAACTGCACAATTTATTTATGAATTGGGAACAAAGGTGCAATTGAAATGGTAGTGAATGTGATTCACATCCATGGCCATCGTTGAAAACACCTTTTAGGTGGCAACACCTTCCCCATTTGCCACCAAAGTTCCACCTTTTCAGGTGTACCTTTCAAAATCTATTACCATTCACAGAAATATTATCAAGTGCTGTCAACTACTTACTGTGTATCTCCATAATGCTTGTATACATGCATAGCCAGATGGATTTCCTTTTCCAGCTAAACTGTTCAATTATCTGTTCAAAGTGCTTAACTAGTCTCCTGTTCAATGTTTTGTATTTGCTTTAAGCACAACCAGGGTACCCTGAACAATGATCAACACTTGACTTTGTGAATACCATTTACTGTTTGAATTGGTATTTTATTTGTGACTTCTAACCTCTTTCTTTGAGTGTTTGAAAATGACACCTAGGGAAAGTGTAGTGGCATGTATCAAGCACAGACCCAGTCTATTGCACCCACAATGATAATTGAAGATGGAACAATTATGATAAATGCTTGGTACTTTCCCTGTATTTATGTTACTAAATGTTTTTTGGTTTGTTTGTTTTTGAAGAGCTAGATTCCCCTGCTTCCCTTAAACCTTAGTTGAGTCGGGTTAAATATAGTTTTGCATTTTTTTGTTTGTGGTTCTGGCCTTTTTCTCCAATGGCAAACATTCTTCTCTCTTATTTTTCAGCAATCTCAGCTTTTTGAATTCTGAAACTCATTGTTTTCTTTTTCGCTGTCATTATTTAATTTTTTGATGCAGCGGACCTACATCCTATAGAGAGGTGTATGTTTTTTGTATTGTGTTTGCCATTAGAATACAGTTGACATGTTTTGTCTTGCGTTTTGGTAATAAACCTTTCATGAAAAAAAATGGTCCATGATGTCCTGGATCTGTTTGAGAACATGTAGGCCTATGGTGGATTTCAGAATATTGGAACTGCTAAATCAGTAAAGGGATCACAACTCAATTGTGCTTTACCACTATTCAGTTGTCATTTGACTTCAGCGAGACTATTAATAAAGTACAACTGTCCAGTTGCTGTTGGTAATTCACCATGTGGTTTTAAAGTCCCCCACTAGATGGCAGCAAAACACTTCAAATCATCACTCACAGCATGACCTGTTACAGAAACAGAAGACTTGTCAAAATTGAATTCAATTTTTTGTTAAGAAATTGAATTCAATTGTGATAATAGTTTTTTGCACAGATTTTAATTATCAGGTCATCTATTCACATTTAAGACAATCCATAAAAATTGTTATTGGTCTACTGACTAAGGGCACTATTCAATCCGCTTTGTGTAAATTCAGTTTTACAGCGGGATTTAAATTTAAAGGGAATGTTTCCACTTTAGGAGAGACTGCATTCATGGCAAACACTGCATATGTCGGCTCAATTGGGAATGCCCTTTACATTTCTATCTTGGAATCTGTAACGCTTCAGCTTTACAGATTGGATCGAGCCCTAACTCCACTTTTCTTTATCGGCTGCCCAGAATATCTCACAGGGCCATAAAGAAAGATGCATGCAAGGTATGTCACACTGCCTGAAATCTAGAACCTCTTTTGTGTATATTTCACTCCTGTATATTTCACTCTGTGTCATTACCAAACATGTTCAGCATGGCAAGGAGTGGAATGATAGCTAAACAGACTGGTACAAGCTCAACACATAAAAAAAGAAACATCCCTTTTTCAGGTCCCTGTCTTTCAAAGATAATTTGTAAAAATCCAAATAATTTCACAGATCTTCATTGTAAAGGGTTTAAACACTGTTTCCCATCATTGTTCAATGAACCATAAACAATTAATGAACATGCACCTGTGGAACGGTTGTTAAGACACTAACAGCTTACAGAAGGAAGGCAATTAAGGTCACAGTTATAACAATTTATGACACAAAAGAGGCCTTTCTACTGACTCTGAAAAACAACAAAAGAAAGATGCCCAGGGTCCCTGCTCATCTGCGTGAACGTACCTTAGGTATGCTGCAAGGAGGCATGAGGACTGCAGATGTGGTCAGGGCAATGAATTGCTATGTCCGTACTGTGAGACGCCTAAGACAGTGCTACAGGGAGACAGGACGGACAGCCGACCATCCTCGCAGTGGCAGACCACGTGTAACAACACCTGCACAGGATCGGTACATCCAAACATCACACCTGCGGGACAGGTACAGGATGGAAACAACAACTGCCCGAGTTACACCAGGAACGCACAATCCCTCCATCAGTGCTCAGACTGTCCGCAATAGGCTGAGAGAGGCTGGACTGAGGGCTTGTAGGCCTGTTGTAAGGCAGGTCCTCACCAGACATCACCGGCAACAACGTCACCTATGGGCACAAACCTACAGTCGCTGGATCAGACAGACTGGCAAAAAGTGCTATTTGACAAGTCGCGGTTTTGTCTCACCAGGGGTGATGGTCAGATTCGCGTTTATCGTCGAAGGAATGAGCGTTACATAGAGGCATGTACTCTGGAGCGGGATCGATTTGGAGGTGGAGGGTCCGTCATGGTCTAGGGCGGTGTGTCACAGCATCCTGACAGGACCCTCCAGCATGCCAATGCCACCAGCCACACTGCTCGTTCTGTGTGTGAATTCCTGTAAGACAGGAATGTCAGTGTTCTGCCATGGCCAGCGAAGAGCCCGGATCTCAATCTCATTGAGCATGTCTGGGACCTGTTGGATCGGAGGGTGAGGGCTAGGGGTTTTCCCCCCAGAAATGTCGGGGAACTTTCAGGTGCCTTGGTGGAAGAGTGGGATAATATCTCACAGCAAGAATTGGAAAATCTGGTACAGTCCATGAGGAGGAGATGCACTGTAGAACTTAATGCAGCTGGTGGCCACACCAGATACTGACTGTTACTTTTGATTTTGAACCCCCCTTTGTTCAGGGACACATTATTCCATTTCCGTTAGTTACATGTCTGTGGAACTTGTTCAGTTTATGCCTCAGTTGTTGAATCTTATGTTCATACAACTATTTAGTGGCCTTCTATGCAGAGTTGCAAAGAAAAAGATATTTATCAGACTGGACAATAAAAAGAAATGATTAAGATGGGCAAAAGAACACAGACACTGGACAGAGGAGCTCTGCCTAGAAGACCAGCATCCCTATTGAGCTTGTAATCGAACGCACAAATGCTGATGCTCCAGATAGTCATCTAGTCTAAAGAAGGACAGTTTCATTGCTTCTTTAATCAGAATAACAGTTTTCAGCTATGCTAACATAATTTTAAAAGGGTTTTCTAATGATCAATTTGCCTTTTAAAATTAACAACTTGGATTAGCTAACACAACATGCCATTGGAACACAGGAGTGATGGTTGCTGATATTGGGCCTCTGTACACCTATGTAGATAGTCCATAAAAAATCTGCCTTTTCCAGCTACAATAATCATTTACAACATTAACAATGTCTACACAGTATTTCTGATCAATTTGATATTATTTTTATGGACCAAAAATGGGCTTTTCTTTCAAAAACAAGGACATTTCTAATTGACCCCAAACTTTTGAACGGTAGTGTACATCACAGCATAGTTGAAAGATATATGGTGCGTAGAAATCCAAAGAGGGTGGCCAGCAGAGATGGTTGGGATGGGTTGAGATAGGTGGGTACGGTGGGGTGGGGGGGCAGCTCTCAAGGGGAACTGTGGGGGGGATCTTGGATGGTTGGTGGCCTGACGGTTGGGGAGCTTGGGCCGGTGGCCGAGAAGTCACTGGTTTGGGTCCCTGATTCGACTGGGTGGGGAATCTGTCCTTGTGCCCTTGGGTGGGGCGCATGACCTTGCTTGCTCCTGTGGGTCGCACTGGATGGGAGAGTCTGCTAGATGACTGAATGTAATGGGCGCTGAAGACGTGGATGTCGATTAAGGCAGACCCCCACACCTTTGATTCAGATGCGGAAGACATTTCAGTTGAAGGCATTCAGTTGTACAACTGACTAGGTATCCCCCTCTTCCTAATGTAAATGTTGAGTGGCTTCACTGCAGGAAGATTGTATGTTTTGAAATTCAATAAAATAAATACAAATAAAAGTTAAAATGTAATGTGTTGTATTGGATTTGCCCCAAACATAACAGTTTCTATTCAGGACAAAAAGTTAATTGCTTTGCCACGTTTCTTTTCAGTATTACTTTAGTGCCTTGTTGCTAGCAGGATGCATGTTTTGGAATATTTTTACACTGTCAATTATTAGTGTTGCGGAGTAACTATAATGTTGTTGATCCATTTTTATTCTTCTCCTATCACAGCCATTAAACTCTGTAACTGTTTTAAAGTCTGCATTGGAAATTCCTAAACGGTTTCCTTCCTCTCCAGCAACTGAGTTAGGAAGGACACCTGTATCTTTGTAGTGACGGGGTATATTTATACACCATCCAAAGTGTAATTAATAACATCACCATGCTCAACAGGATATCCAATGTCTGCTTTTTTAACCTTTATTTAACTAGGCAAGTCAGTTAAGAACAAATTCTTATTTATATATTCTTATTTTTACCCATATACCAATAGGTGCCCTTCTTTGCGAGGCTTCGTGGTTGAATCTGTGTTTGAAATTCACTGCTCGACTGAGGAACCTTACAGATAATTGTATGTGTGGGGTACAGAGATGAGGTAGTCATTCCAAAATCATGTTAAACACTATTGCACACGGAGTGAATCCATGAAACCTATGTGACTTGTTAAGCAAATGTTTACTCCTGAACTTATTTCGGCTTGCCATAACAAAATCGGTTGAATACTTATTTCTCAAGACATTTAAACTTTTCACCTTTAATTAATTTGTACAAAATTTGAAAAACATAATACCACTTTGACATTATGGGCTATTGTGTGTAGGCCAGTGACAAAACATCTACATTTTAAATTCAGGCTGAACACAACAAAAAGTCAAGGTAATGCGAATACCCTCTGAAGGCACTGTAGATTCATTTTTGTTACATAAATATTAAGTAAAAGTGTATTTATTTATATATGGGCACAGCTTATCAGACAACAAACTCTGTCACATTTAGCAGGCAGACAGCAATTTAAATCAAACAACTATTGCACACTTAAACCTCTAGGGGACCCACACAGCCCAGAAAAGTGCTCCTCTTTTTCTGTCGGGCTACTCTACAATCACTCGAGATGGAGGGGTGAAGGAATTTGTAAGGAAAGAGAGAGAGAGAGAGAGAGTGGGAGGGGGGAAAAAAGAGTTTCTATTAGAATTCAGGATTTGCAGCTGTGGAGTTTCTGGGCCCTCAAAGTGAGCCAATAACATTTGCCATTGTTGCCAGGCTAGAGGACTCAGACTTCCTGGCAACCCCAAACTAAATTACCCAGGCTTTTCTGTGGCCCTAGAAACGAGCTCTCTGTTCCGCAAACAAAAAGGGCATTGAGACGAGGGGAGAGATGGCCTCCCGGGCTCCTGAAAAGCCAAGTCCGAGCCAATAAATGAAGGCAGAGGGCTCCCTCTATGAGAACGGCTGTGGGAAATGGTAGTGATGTCATTATGAATGCATTTCTGAATGTTGTTGTTGCTTGCTTCTTCTCTCTGCCTCATCTCGGGTTCCTAGAATCCCCCCCCCCCCAACTGTTCCCTTCCTGTGTCATTATTGGGAGCCCACCAATGAAAAAAAAAAAAAAGTTAAAGCCCAGTCCCTGGGACCCCAGTGAGGCACTGGTATCTATGGAAACGGGAACACAGTGCTGTAGGTCGTCAGTTCCTCTTTGAGACCTGTGTTTAGGACATGAGGAGGAGATGGTGTGTGTGAGAGAGAGGGGGGTCGGATCAGCAAGAATTTGGACACCTTGAAGACAAATTTGTAAGCCCTCATTTATGGGCCTTTTCTTTAAACAAAAGAGTTTAAAGTCAGATCCAGCATGTGCTCACTCAGGGCTCGGTGTGGAGTGGTATACAGACCTATTCATTCACTTCCCTCATTTAATACTGAATGCTACTTGTTACCACATGACAGTAGAGAAACAGAAAATGCATGTTTTTGAATCAGAATCCCCTTTACATCACCAAGTACATTTAATACACATATTTTACTTGGTGATATGGTACTGCTAGTGATCGACAACATTTACAGACAGAATACAGACAGCGGAGTTTCAACAAAGCTTACAAACATTATATACAACTAGGTAGAGTGAGCACAGAGCTATTAGAGAATGAGCAGATATACACTCTATAGTGGGTATACGGTTGATATACAGAGTGCAATGCACTATATTGCAGTTATTTTGTGTACAGTTCAGAGATGGCTTGATGTGGTGTCCAGCATAGAGTGCATAGTCCTTTAGTCTCTATGGGCCAGACTGGCCAGTTGGCGGGAAGTTTTGGTCAGAAGTACATTTTGGAGGAGGGGGTGACTGGAATGGAAGTGGTCAGCGATAATCTTTCCTGCAAGCTTCCTTGCCCTGGAGTAGTGCAGGACCCCGATGGAGGGCAGGTTTGCAGCCAATGACCCTCTTTGCAGACTGGACAATCTGTTGCAGTTTGTCCTTGCAGCGGGCAGATGCAGACCCAAACCAGACGGTGATGGAGGATGGACTAAATGATTGATGCATTAAACCGGATCAGGATCTGCTGATGTGCCTTCTTGGTGACCGTTGTGATGTTGTCCTCCCATTTGAGGTTGTGGGAGATGATGGTCCCGGGAATTTGAATGATTCAGCCATGCCCTCAATCTCGAGGGGAGGAGAGATGGTGTGGGGAGGGGGAGTTTTCTGTAGTCAACCACCATTTCCACGAGTTCCAAATTAATGAGACTGCACCTGGCCATAAGCCGGTCGACCTCTCCACGGCACATGGACTCATCGCCATTGGTGATGAGAATGACCACAGTGGTGTCACTTGCAAACTTCAGAGGTTTGACAGATGCGTTGTTGGAGGTGCAGTCATTGGTGTAGCGTGAGTAGAGTAGAGGGGAGAGCACACATCCTTGCGGCGCTCCGGTGCTGAGGGATAAAGAGTCCGAAATATATTTTCCCAGCTTCAGGTGTTGCATCCTTTTGGTCAGGAAGTCAGTGATCCACTGACAGATGGAGCTGGATACATTCAGCTGAAAGAGTTTGTCTTGTAGCAGTTGTTTAATCATTCATTTTGATGTGTGCAATGACTGACATGCAGTATTTTCCTTATATTTTCCATTGACCTGTATTTATCTATACTTCTGATCGTCATCCATTCTTTGTTCCCTCGTGTCATCAACAAGTCTGCATGGTGTGATTGCAGTAATAATGCAAAACCTGTCTCCCCATGAACCTGGCTCATTCCCCACTCTCAACTCAATACCCTTACAGGCCGGAAGAACAAACAAACAACATACAGTTGAAGTCAGAAGTTTACATACACTTAGGTTGTAGTCATTAAAACTCGTTTTTCAACCACTCCACAAATTTCTTGTTAACAAACTATAGTTTTGGCATGTCGGTTAGGACATCTACTAAGTCATTTTTCCAACAATTGTTTACAGACAGATTATTACACTTATAATTCACTGTATCACAATTCCACAATTACACTAAGTTGACTGTGCCTTTAAACAGCTTGGAAAATTCCAGAAAATGATGACGTGTCAGTGTCGTGTGTATAGGTGGCAGGGAAGTCAGGCGCAGGAGAATCAAACTTAGCGGAATGGTGTTGTTTAATAACTTGAAAACAAACCATGAACACCAATCCAGAATGTTATGAAGAGTGATCAGATGAATTGCAATTAATTGCAAAGTCCCACTTTGCCATGCAAAAACATTCCACTGCATTTCAGCCTTGCCACAAAAGGACCAGCTGACATCATGTCAGTGATTCTCTCGTTAACACAGGTGTGAGTGTTGACGAGGACAAGGCTGGAGATCACTCTGTCATGCTGATTGAGTTTGAATAACAGACTGGAAGCTTCAAAAGGAGGGTGGTTTAATCATTGTTCTTCCTCTGTCAAACATGGTTACCTGCAAGGAAACACGTGCCGTCATCATTGCTTTGCACAAAAAGGGCTTCACAGGCAAGGATATTGCTGCCAATAAGATTGCACCTAAATCAACCATTTATCGGATCATCAAAAACTTCAAGGAGAACGGTTCAATTGTTGTGAAGAAGGCTTCAGGGCGCCCGAGAAAGTCCAGCAAGTGCCAGGACCATCTCCTAAAGTTGATTCAGCTGCGGGATCGGGGCACCACCAGTACAGGAATGGCAGCAGGCAGGTGTGAGTGCATCTGCACACACAGTGAGGCGAAGACTTTTGGAGGATGGCCTGGTGTCAAGAAGGGCAGCAAAGAAGCCACTTCTCTCCAGGAAAAACAACAGGGACAGACTGATATTCTGCAAAAGGTACAGGGATTGGACTGCTGAGGACTGGGGTAGTCATTTTCTCTGATGAATCCCCTTTCCAATTGTTTGGGTCATCCGGAAAAAAGCTTGTCCGGAGAAGACAAGGTGAACGCTACCATCAGTCCTGTGTCATGCCAACAGTAAAGCATCCCAAGACCATGCATGTGTGGGGTTGCGTCTCAGCCAAGGGAGTGGGCTCAAACACAATTTTGCCTAAGAACACAGCCATGAATAAAGAATGGTACCAACACACCCTCCGAGAGCAACTTCTCCCAATCATCCAGGAACAGTTTGGTGACGAACAATGCCTTTTCCAGCATGATGGAGCACCTTGTCATCAGGCAAAAGTGATAACTAAGTGGCCCGGGGAACAAAACATCGATATTTTGGTTCCATGGCCAGGAAACTCCCCAGACCTTAATCCCAATGAGAACTTGTGGTCAATCCTCAAGAGGCGGGTGGACAAACAAAAACCCACAAATTATGCAAGAATGGGCTGCCATCAGTCAGGATCAATCAGGTTGTGGCCCAGAAGTTAATTGACAGCATGTCAGGGCGGATTGCAGAAGTCTTGAAAAAGAAGGGTCAACACTGCAAATATTGACTCTTTTGCATCAAATTCATGTCATTGTCAATAAAAGCCTTTGACACTTAGGACATTTTTGTAATTTTGTATTCCATTGTAACATCTGACAAAAATATCCTAAGAAACTGAAGCAGCAAACTTTGTGGAAATTAATATTTGTGTCATTCTCAAAACTTTTGGCCACGACTGTAGGTAACAGTGTTTCATGGCATTATTTTCCTCTTCACTTAGATGTGTTTCATTTGTTTTGGTTGGAGAACACAAAGGCAGTGAGAAGGGCAACAACAGACGGAGATGAAATCATTATAGAATACTGAAGCGAACTGAATACAGAGAATATTGAAAAGACTGCTGCGTTAAAATAACAGTATCCCTGCCATAACGTTCAACTTTATTTAAAAGAGCACCCAGGGGACACATTTCAATGACACTGTATATCCATAACATAAGATAACAGAGGTAAGGATTGGGAATGGTACTACGGTATTGCCGCAATGCATCACTTTTCAGTTTTCCCAGCCGCCACCAGAAAGCTGACCAAGATCCCAGCCAGCGTCGACAATGAAGGTCACAAGTGCTCTGCGCCTTCCTAAGGTGATCCCTGTGTGGCGGCTGAATGCCCTCCCAGGACTCTCTACCCAGTCCCTGAAAGCTCTGCTTTCATCCTCACTGCCTGTACTGGACTCCCCACCCCTCCCTACCCTCCCTTAAGGACATTTACATACTCATTAGCCCCCCCCCCCCCCCACACTGCATTATGTTACATTTGGAGTAGGACTGGGAGGGTGGGGGTGGGGGGCATACTCCAAGTTGGGGATGGGAGTCGAAGGGTGGGGGGGGGTCTGCAGATTACGATTCAGGGGGAACATTATTCAACCACTCTTTCTCTCTCATGCAGATTCAGAGCAGGAGAGGGATGAGTACTTCTCTCTGATTGATCCCCACTCTGGGGCAGAATATTGGATGTATTACAGCCAGAGTCTGGTACTGTTCTGCTGAATGGAATAGATGGCAGTGAAGAACAAAGTGCACAATGAAAAAGTACCATTGACCCTGATAACAACAGAACACAGCTTTGCTATGATCACAGCATGGTTTCTCCATAACATGTGGGTTTCTGCAGGACATGGCAGTCTGGCAGAAGCAATTTACAGATCAATCCGCACAGCGGAGACTCCAGTATTCTGCTCCAACCCTCTCCTCCTCCTCGTCCTCCTCCTCTACCCCATGGCATGGCAGTGTTGCTGTTATGGCTGCTGTTGATCTATGGCAGGGTGAACTTGAACATTTCACTTCTCATTTCTCCTCCCCAGGAGTTAAAATGTGACGCCCAGAGAGAATCACATCTACTTTAACACTCTTCATAATTGACTCCCCCTCTGTCCCCAGAGAGAGAGAGAGAGAGAGAGAGAGAGATACTCAGAATCCCACAACCCAATCAGAGATCTGGGAGCAGAGCTTTTTTTCTTCTTCTACAAAAACAAACACTTACGTGGCTCAACACCTGGTGGCGACACAAGATGTGATTTCTTCCCCCAAACAGCCGCCGGGGCCCCCAGCACATCTTATCAGCGCATAGCAGCGGGCCGCTGCAGCCCAGGCAATTTAAGCCCTGTGATAAACATAGCAATTCCCCTAGAAAGCTCCGGAATGGAGGACGAGGAGAGGGGAAAAAGAGAATGAGGAGTGAAACAAGGAATGATAGCCCAGAAAGGGTGAGGGGTGGGACGTGCAAGTATGGATTTGGCCAAAGTATTTGTGTGCTTGTGATGGAGGGAGTCTTGTAGCATAGTTGCCATGTTGAGAATTGGTTGTAAATTGGAAAATGTTAACAGCTCTCGTGTGGCTCATAACAGCAGGTTGCTAGACCAGAGGTGGTGGTGCTGTTGTTGTGTGTATGAGAGTAGAGATGGCCCGGTGGCCATTTGGGCATCTGAGGAATGCTCCACTGACTTTAGCTTCATGCTGTGGAGATAACCGCAGATAGCAATCCCTCAATTCCCAATTACATGTCCACCCATGCCTCCCAATGTCAGAAAGTGTGAAAGGGGGTATTGATTGGCCATCCACCCCACCTCTGTGCCACACAGTGTCACTTCTCTGCTTCTGTATCAGTGATCAGGGGTCATTTTACAACCCATTCGCAAGCCTAGTTTGTGGTGTCCTTCACAGCATAAACTACACTGCATAAGTAAACAACTCAAACACAACGTTGTCAAATCACCAGGCTCCTTTCCCACTGTTCTTCAAGTTTCAGCCTGTGTTGTGGAATATAATGTTTCTCAGTACGCTACGACGTAGCTCTTCAAGTTTCAGCCTGTGTTGTGGAATATAATGTTTCTCAGTACGCTACGACGTAGCTCCTCAAGTTTCAGCCTGTGTTGTGGAATATAGTGTTTCTCAGTACGCTACGACGTAGCTCTTCAAGTTTCAGCCTGTGT
Organism: Oncorhynchus masou masou; assembly: GCF_036934945.1. Lineage (NCBI taxonomy): Eukaryota > Metazoa > Chordata > Actinopteri > Salmoniformes > Salmonidae > Oncorhynchus > Oncorhynchus masou. The sequence continues at coordinate 59,718,899 of NC_088235.1, forward strand.
TGTGGAATATAATGTTTCTCAGTACGCTACGACGTAGCTCTTCAAGTTTCAGCCTGTGTTGTGGAATATAGTGTTTCTCAGTACGCTACGACGTAGCTCTTCAAGTTTCAGCCTGTGTTGTGGAATATAGTGTTTCTCAGTACGCTACGACGTAGCTCTTCAAGTTTCAGCCTGTGTTGTGGAATATAATGTTTCTCAGTACGCTACGACGTAGCTCTTCAAGTTTCAACCTGTGTTGTGGAATATAATGTTTCTCAGTACGCTACGACGTAGCTCTTCAAGTTTCAGCCTGTGTTGTGGAATATAGTGTTTCTCGTTGCGCCACGACGTAGCTCTTCAAGTAAGATATTGTCAAGTTTCATTTGTTTAAGAACCTTAGGGTTTGTACCTACCGAAATTGTGCCACCCACCGCTTGTATTTCCCGCCCATACTTTTCCATAAACTCCTCAGAATAGTGCAGATTTCTAGGCCAATGAAAACGTTCTTCCTCTGGGATGTCCCAATTGTCTAGGATTCTATATGAAACCTTCATCAAGCTACAGCATTTCCATAACAAACGATGGTCAAGCTTTTTATATTTTACCCTAGATGCAGAGGGGAGTAGCCATGGTTACTGTACAAAACTCGAGTCAATACAGCCACGCTGAAAAACATGGACCGTAGACATCTCAAATTTACTTCATGGGGGTTTGAAATAAAACACAGATTAATACTTTGGCAAATGAAGATAATGAGAAGTTTATCAAAGAGTTTGAAACATTATTTTTTTTTTTAAACATGATCGTTCAAATCTATTTCATATACTCTGAAATGTAAGGTCATTTTTATCAGTAACTATTGAGAGAACAACATGCTCATAAAATAAGCATCTACTATGTTTGATTGAGTCAAATGGCCCTATGATGTAAGAGGGTTAGGACTTCATAGCTAGATGTATGTGTCATCTAGTGTTTCATAGCTGAAAATTACCACCACATTATACAGTAATAACTTCTATTGCCTTTTGAGGCAGACTCTCTAAAGTTAAGTAGTGCCCTCAGGATGGTAATAAAACAAGTGTACTTTGTTAATATGTCTGTTTGGAAACATTTATTAAAATAATACTGGCTAAATGAAACATGCCACAACCAAACATCCCTAAATGTGAGGAAAGGAAAAACTTAAATGTGAGGAATCAGTAATAGAGATAAGGCTTTGTCAAGGAGTTAATTTAATGCAGTGTTTCTTAATCATGGTCCTGGGTGCCCAAAGGGTGCACATTAGAGTTTTTTCCCTAGCACCAGACAACTGATTCCACCAATCAAAGGTTTGATGATGAGTTGATTAGTGGAATCAGGTGTGTAGTGCTCGGGCAAAAACTCTAATTAGCAGGACCAGGATTATGAAACACTGATTTAATAAACTACAAAGAATCTCAAACGAAACAAATAATGTAGCTGATTTTGTTGTTTATGTAATTCAAATCTGTAAAGAAGTCATTTAATATTTTGTCTTACACACATAGAAAATAAGATATAAAAATACATTATAAACTTAGAACAATGGCTGCAAATAGACATACTGTTTTCTCATAGGCAATAATTTGGGTATAGTTACACACAATTCATGGAGTAAATGTTAACAGAATCAGTTGAGTTTGACAGCATGGAGTCTTGTAACACGCTTGATTTGCACACTCAGAAAAAAACACCAGATCAAGAATAATGCTGTCAAAATAGCATATAAAAACCTCTGATCATAGCATAACATGCATGTTATTAAGGGATGGGATTGCCATGCTTTATTGGCTATGATATGTTTTCACTCACAACCAATAAAACCATTCATTTGCCACCATTCTTTTATCACCAATAACAATTTATTGTAAAATATTAGTCTTAATTCAAAGTCAATCCATTATCGTAAATAATAATAAGATTACTAATAACAATGATAATAATAAGTATGACAATAATCAGAATCATAATAATTATTGAGAATACATACTAATTCATCATTTATAACTGATAATAATAATATGCAATTGCACTACAGAACAATGTCTGAAACATAATGCTGAGACTGAAACTAAACGGCACACACACAATCTGAGACACAGAGACTCTCCATAAACCACTAGAGGCCATTCTGTTGCATAGTAAATAAAGAAGGGGATGTGGAGCAATGTTTTGGTGTAGACTGGGAAGTACACACAGCCTTTACAGTCAACCACCTAGTTACCACAATCACATAAACCCTTCACCTAGAACTACCACAGATGCCGAGTCAGCAGATGTCTGGTCACTGAGACTACCGGCCCAATACTCCTCTATAGAAAGTAAATCAGGAGGGCAAAAAAAGACAAGTCCTCATCTTATGTGATGGGTGTTGGAGAACTACATCATGGTCGAGAGCTCAGCTGGGATGTCTATGCCAATGACCACTCCTACATAAGGCCAGTCCAGAACAGCACGTATAACAGTGAAACACAGTCTATTTATAAAGAACCACAGACCCTCCACTCAAGGAAAGGTAAAGACATGCTCGACTATCTGAAGAATGTCAAGAAAAACCCTTGGGACTGTCCTGGCATGAGGAGCTACTACTACTGGATATAATAATTGGGTGACTCTGAGCTGAGGCCCTCATCAACAGACAAAGACATAATACTATTTGTCCATTTAGGACATTGATAGGACTGTGTAGACACCGACTCGGACAGTATTGGTATACTCAGTGCCGGCTCTATCATTTTGAGGGCCCAAAGAGAGATTTGGTTGGGGGAGGCCCCACATTTTTTGTGTGGCCCCCCTCTTGATGACGGAGAGACAAATGTACGTTCTAAAGTAAATGTCCTGCAATTCTACACATTTTGCCATGGGGTGTAGAGAAAATGCTGCAGTTTTAAAGCAAGTTTTCTGCAGTTCTACAGATTTTGCTATGGGGTGGAGAGAAATATTTTTCAATTTCATAACATATTTCAGGCAACTCTACTCATTATGCCATTGGGGCAGAGAGATTTTTTTTTTTTTTACAGTTTTAAAGCTAATTTCCTGCAATTCTACCAATTTTAGCATGGTGTAGTGAGAAATTGTTGTAGTTTTAAAGCTAATTTCCTGCAATTCTACACATTTTGCCCATATTAATCCAATGAGTCCCACGGCGACGCTGGCACGAGCTGGACTTCTTATGTTGCTTATGCCTGGAGCCGGCCCTGGGTATACTACTGATATTACTACTCGATGGAGCACAGGAGGCTGCTGAGGGGAGGACGGCTCATAATAATGTCTGGAATGGAGTAAATGGAATGGCATCAAACACATGGAAACCACAGGAGGTTGGCGGCACCTTAATTGGGGAGAGCGGGCTTGTGGTAATGACTGGAGCGGAATAAGTGGAATGGTATCAAATACACCAAACCCACGGTGTCCAGGTGTTTGATGCCATTCCAATTTGTTCGGTTCCAGCCATTATTATGAGCTGTTCTCCCCTCAGCAGTCTCCTGTGATTGAAACCATGTGTTTGATGTGTTCGATACCATTCAATTGATTCCATTCCAGCCATAACTATGAACCCGTCCTCCCCAATTAAGTTGCCACCGGCCTTCTGTGCTATGGAGCCACCAAAAAGTACTCTTGTGTATCTACGGAAAGGGACCTACTGTGTCTGTGGAGTGTAACAACAAGGCTGAGGTGACTGACTCCGTCTCAGGGCATCTCAGTGGCTGACAGACTGTGTGTACTGACTTGTTCTGCAGCTTAAAGGCTGATGACACATTCAGATATCAGAAACTATATGAGTAAAATAAGGCACTTTGTCGTTTTTTTTTTTTTACACCTCAGTTAAATCCTCAACCCCGAATTAAAATGAAAGGTTGTTTTGGTCTTCACACTCTATCCACAGAAAGAAAACAGGATAGTTTTCATGACATAAAGGGTTTCATTACAAATTTCTCTTTACAATAGTCGAAGGTATAAAAAGACTATGTTTTTGAAAAATAGATTATTTTTTTCTTTCCCATGAGCACCCATGTGTAATAAAAGTGTCTATTTTCTTCACATTGGTGCTCTCCCCCATTTTTACACATGTATCTACAATTTCAATACATTTGTACAGCAGATAGGCAAGCATGGCTTTTACATCCTCAAAGAAACAGTTGACTGAAAGAAATGTCTTTATGGCAGAAAAACAACAATGACAATGCCAGGTAACGGGGCAGGTACTCTCCCTTCTAGTCTTGAAACTCTCTGTTGGACCCCAGGGCCTAGATGAAATCAGATGACGTGTTAACTGGCGATAGCCGACACCCGACACAGTGGATGTTTTGGCGGTGTCGGAGGTGTAACTGCATTGCAGCTGTCAAATTGGTGAGCAGCTGCTCTTGATCACTGTCACAAAGCCACACCCATCCCACTCGCGTTAGGAAGTGCCGAAGAAGAAAGTGTAGGCTATATAGAAATATGACGCCAAATCATTAAATGAAATAATGAGAATTTCTAGGTGTAGATTACATCTCATATTCCAGTGATTGAACTTGTGATCAAGGCTGCATGGAATGTTTCTTAAGGTGACTCCGTGCAGCCAATGGGAATGTCCGCTTTGGGTATAACGCAAGGAACCACTTGTTGATTTGACAGCTCTAACGCAGTTTCACCTCTGACACACAGCCAAAACAACCACTATGCAGATTGTCTGATTGAATAGAGCCTCTATTCTCTCTTCAAGTCCTGCTTAAATGAAACCCCCTCAGTCTTCATGTCATAAAAGACCCAGGACTTCATAGTCAGTGAAGAGAGATGGGTCATCAGTTGGCAGGGGTATATATATAGAGAGAGAGAGAGAGAGAGAGAGAGAGAGAGAGAGAGGTGGCAGGACTCACCACGCTGCTATACATTCATAGTCAGCTCAGTTACCATGACAGTGGGAAGGTCACCTGGGCGATGTGGCAGGTCCAGGGGGTACGGTGATTTTGGGCGGTCAGGGAGTGGAGGTTTGCATCCTTCTTGATCTTCAGGAGGCGACCAACGGGGCGTTACCAGGGTGTTTTAGAGTGTGGTGTGTTTGGGGGTTGCTTGGCGGGGACTCGGTCAGGGAGGATAAGAGGGGGCATATCAGACCTTATTGCTTAACAATGATTCAGTGCAGGTCTAGAGCCAGTATCTGCCCCCTAAAAAGCAGACTGGGCAGGCAGGAGGGGGCTGCCAAGCCATTGTAGTGTGTCCATTAGTCAGGTGATGAGAAGCTGTGCCTTGACTGACTGTAACAAGCCAAGGCTGCTTTTTTCCCCTTCTACCAAAGAACTGATGTGCGGGCAATGGCCAGGTCGTCATTGGTTGAAGATTTCAGAAGGTCAGAAGGTCAGGGGTTAGTTGCTAGTGGCGGCTGGGGGGGGGGGGGGGGTGTTAAGAAACAAACAAACAGAAAAGAGAGAAATTATAAAGGAGAGAAGCAAAAATGAAAGGAAAGAAAAAAGATAGAGGAGATTAGTCTCAGCTAGCGACAGCAGGATGACAACATGGCTGAACTAATCAGAGCTATACCATGCATCCATTCAATCCACCATGCAATTTCGCCACAACTGCGTCCGACCAATCTACACGTGACACCATATGTTTCCATATGCTTCCACAACACCTTCGCTTTGACCGAAGCCAGAGCGCTGGACGCAAAACGCTGTGTCAGAAATGAAAACAATTCATGCATCCTTCTGTTTGTTTAGATAAAAGGACAATTCATATGATGGGTTGATTGAATCCAAGAGTTCAGCAAGAGCTACTCATCTATATCCTTACAATGTCGTAAAGTCATGAAAGCATGATTTTACATAACGTGAAAGACAGTCCTGTCCCTTCAGCTCATGTGTTAAAAAGGAGGGAATTAAAAAAGACAATTACAGTAGTTCTAAATGGTTAGTAGCAGTCAAGTAAACGGACAGTAAATCTAGGCAGAGGGAAAGATCCAAACGAGATGGAGGAAGGTATAGTCGTGGACAACAGTCAGTAAAGTTATTGTTACCTGACTGCTAATAAGTATTAGAGCACTTCAGAGGTTCAAGAGTCAAGCGGCGAGTAGTGGTGGAAGAGTATATTAATAAGTCTCATTGTTTGGGAATGAATTCATTTAGAGAGGTTACAGTGAGAAATTCAAGAAGTCCGCACCGCTGTGGACAAAAATCATTTTAGGCCAAAACGGTGTTTGTCATAAAAAATTAAAAAATATTCAATATCATTTTTTTATTGCCTTTTCAAAGTATGTTTTCTATTTACAACAAGCATGACAATCTTTGCTTTAATGATACAAAGCAACACTACATGGTATTTTCTAAAATAGCACACTAGCCATGAAACGTTAAGCTGTGAGCATGCCAAAGCCGTCACTTCAGCCAGTGCCCTCAGCTTAGGAGACAATATACAATTCACAGGACACATAATATAAAATGCACTTGCATATAAACACTGAAAAGGTCCTGTCTTTTGTTTAAAGCCCTAAAATATATTCAAAAATAGAGGACATTTTCTAAAGTGGTGCTATAAAGCTGCTATGATGGATATTTGTCTTTCCTACAAATAGCCCTATAGAATAATCCTTGCTATTTCTGACATTTCATATACATTCCTGCTTTATATTTTATATATATATTTATATATATATATTTCAAGAAGCCACAAGTAAATACTATTTTCTTTGCAACAACAAAACATTTAAAGAAGCTTTACAGTAAAACATTTTTTTTTTATTCTCAAGTGGAACATTTCTGGTAAATGCATTCACACTCTGGCAATTTCTCATCCAAAATGGACCCTAGAATTCTCTGTCCACTCCACAGTGGTCCGTTTAAGACGTATGCAGCTTAGATCATATGTTTCATTTCATCGTCTGAGGTTCTGCCAATCTGACTGCAGCAGAGGAGATGAAGAATGCTTTTGACTTAAAAAAAATCATTCAGTGCAAAATAAGATTTGTGCTGTAGTCTCTCTTTTCAAATGAAGCAACAATCAAACAGATGTAAAGAAAATAAGGCTTCTTTACCAGATTGACAAAATATTGTAAATCTTACTGTATTAAGAGCTTAAGAACTGTATCGTTGAGAGCTGTTGTAAAATGCTTTCTAATGCACTGTAAAGTGTCCAGAGGAAAATCTAAATAGAATATACTGTATACAGTGCCTTCAGAACGTATTCAAACCCTTTTACATTTCCCAGATTTTGTTGTGTTATAAAGTGGGATTAAATGGATTTAATTGAAAAAAAGATTGTCAATGACCTACACAAAATACTCTGTAATGTCAAAGTGGAATATTTTTTATTTATTAATGGGAAATAAAAGAGTAATATATCTTGAATAGATAAGTATTCAACCCCCCCCCCCCAGCAGCATACCACCCTGCATCCCACCGCTGGCTTGCCTCAAAAGCTAAGAAAGGTTGGTCCGGGTCAGTCGCTAGATAGGACACCAGATGCTGCTGGAAGTGGTGTAGGACTCTGTCCTCTTGTCCCCCCCCCCAAAAAAAAATATCCCAATAACACAAGGCAGTGATTGGGGACATTGCCCTGTGTAGTGTGCTGTCATTCATCTCCCTTCTCTCCCCTACGTGTTCTCAGTCAACTTACAGGGTTTAAATAAATAAATAAAAAGATGGTCGTTGATCATTGTTAGACAGCCATTTTCAAGTCTTGCCATAGATTTTCAAGCCGATTTAAGTCAAAAATTGAACTAGGCCAGTCAGGAACATTCAATGTCATCTTGGTAAGCAACAGTGTATATTTGGCCTTGTGTTTTAGGTTATTGTCCTGCTGAAAGGTGAATTTGTCTCCCAGTGTCTGATGGAAAGCAGGCTAAACCAGGTTTTCCTCTCAGATTTTGTCTATGCTTAGCTGTATTCCATTTATTTTTATCCTACAAAACTCCCTCGTTCTTGCCGATGACAAGCATATCCATAACATGATGCAGCCAACATCATTCTTCAAAATATGAAGAGTGGTACACAGTGATGTGTTAGGTTAGATTTGCCTCAAACATAATGCTTTGTATTCAGGAAAAAACGTGTATTTCTTTGCCACATTTTTTGCACTATTACTTCAGCGCCTGCCTTATTGCAAACAGGATGTATGTTTTGGAATAGTTTTTTCCTACAGGCTTCCTTCTTTCCACTCTGTCATTTATGTTAGTAATACAATGTTGTTGATCCATTGTCAGTTAGTTCCTATCACAGCCATTAAACTCTGTAACTGTTGTAAAATCACCATTAGCCTCATGGTGAAATCACTGAGCGGTTTCCTTCTTCTCATAACTGATTTAAGAAGGGGGCCTGTATCTTTGTAGTGACTGGGTGTATTGATACACCATCAAATGTGTACAATTAATTACTGCACCATGCTCAAAGTGATATTCAATGTCTGTTTTTTTTACCCATCTACCAATAGGTGCCTTTCTTTGTGAAACATAGGAAAACCTCCATGGTCTGTGTGGTTGAATCTGTGCTTGAAATTCACTGCTCGACTGAGGGACCTTAAAGATAATTGTATGTGTGGGGTAGAGAGATGGGGTAGTCATTTAAAAATCATGTTAAACACTACTATTGCACACATAGTCCATGCAACTTATGTGACTTGTTAAGCTTATTATTACTAGGCAAAAGGGTTGAATACTTACTGACTCAAGACTTAAGCTTTTCATTTTTAATTTGTAAACATTTCTAAAAACAATTCCACCTCGACATTATGGGGTGTTGTCTACATCACTGACGCAACCTCTCAACTTAATTCATTTTAAATTCAGTTTGTGAATACTTTCGGAAGGCACTGTAAATCTCTAGACCCCAATTGACGTACTCATTTGATAGTGTATTTGCTATTTTGAGACCGTTCAACAGCTTTGCCAATATGAGCTGATGAAAAGGCCCAGATCTCAGACGCCATCATAGCTTCCTCCCTGCTTCCACCAGTCAGCCTGCCTCTTACACACAGGCTTGACCGGTTGGCCTGCACTCAATCCCCCCTGCCTCATGGTTCAACCCCCCAAAACCGCACTGATACGTCAATCATATTACGTTGTGTTAGCGTAATGTTTGAATAAACCATTAAAGTTTTAATGGTGTAAAACTGTTCATCAGAGTGTGGGAGCCAAACCTATGAAGAGGTCGATTGAATACAGGCTTTTGTGCAATTTCATCGGATGTTGGTTTGTCATTCAATTTGTCAGTAACCTATCCGTCACCATTATTGTCATTTATTATCAGTATGGATTAAGGTTTGACCTTTTAGTAATAATACCCTTTGTATAATATGCACTTCTTAAGTAACTCCATATTACAGTTATTTTTATATTAATTTATTTGTTTTAGGGCAGATTTGAGCTATCAAGTTTTCAGAGGCAATTCACAGACAGCGCGACAGTGCCGAAACCTGAATATCCTTAGACCCAGTTTGCATATACTGTTAAATATATATGTTAATTGTTCCACATCATCTAGCAGCAAAAAAAAAGGTGATTCGTGAATTGGACTTATTTAAACAATATTACAATTGAATCAATTTCACTGGGTTTTCAACTTCAACGTATGTACTAAAATGTAGGTTGATTTATCCAAAAATGTCTGCATGTAGGCAGTTTTTCAATTGGCATTTGCATCCTATTTTCTGGCACATTGCAAACACTCACTTGATTGGGTACAAGGAATGATCTGGAGTGAAATGTACATACACCCACACTGTGTATCATCACAAGGCACACTTGGTGTATTAAGCACCAGGGGTATAAGGATAAAACAGAGAAAAGGCACCGATAGAGACAGATTCTCTGGTTGACTCCCTTGGTTATTCTCAGTGTTCAGTGGGAATATTACAAGGTCTGTAATGGACTTCGAGAAGAAGGTGTGACGCATGTGGACTTTAGAGAGCGACAGCTTTGACGGTTGTGTTTGTTTACCTTATCTGCAGAATAAAACCATTTCCAGTCTATAGCCTATAGTCTATACCACGTGTCCATCCAACTTTTCTTATAACGCCGTTGTTGAGACTTCAAAAAAATACTGTAGTAAAAATGGGGAGATAAAAAATTATAATATGACATGACAGGTTTACACTTCTGTGTTGTCCTTGACAATACAACGGGTCAGATTCCCAACACATTCATTTCCTCAAACAAATAAATACAAAATGGACATAATTTATCGATTAAAACGCGACATTATCCACGTAAGAAGCTGAAGACTTAAGTGCATTTGAAATAAAATTGCAACCTCCTCGTTGAACGGAGGGGGGAAACTAAAATACAGGTCATTTGATCTTCTTTTTTAATAAAAGGGGTATCGTCCATTATTTGTCATCGACATCATGTCAGATTCATAAAGTCATCGAAATAATAGAGTGGAGTAGTTTTTTGTTTTTTTTAAACGCAGGTGTGTATGTTTGTGTCTCTACCGAGATTGCAAAAGCATCATTCGGCCAATGTGTTGTGGTCACTAGTTCTCAGAATCACCTTGTACAGCCCTCCACGTACGCACTCTGAGAACAAATGTATTCCAAATAAATGTTTCTTAGAGGCCACGACGAGGAAGGGTGCGCAGTATGCTGCATCACATCACAAACCGGAACGACTAGCTGAACAATTTGTACATGTTGCAAAACAGATCAGGACCAACAGTGAGCAGGCATTGGCAATAAAACACAAATGCATAAGAGCTAAACTAACCTCGGTCTGCGGTCACTATCCTTTGGTAAGGATGGACCCGCAGTTCGTGCCTTCGAATCTTAGTAGTCACTGCACCTGCTCGGATTGCAACAACATGACCAAAACAAGGATTAGGTCATTTCCTCCTTCGCCGTTTCCATCAAGTCAATTCGTCATATCATCAAGGTTTATACGACCAAACACGTAACACAATTAGGAAAAAATCTTTAGAAATACATGTTAAGGCACAAATTATACTCATATACTTCATCGTAACAAGGAGAAATCTTGGACATAGTAGCATTTGTGACTATGGAGTAACCTTGACTGTAAGGATCCATTGTTTTCTTGAGTCCTTGTTACAAATTTGCAGGAATTAGGCATTTATGCACACACACACACACACACACACACACACACACACACACACACACACACACACACACACACACACACACACACACACACACACACACACACACACACACACACACACACACACACACACACACACACACACACACACAGGGGAGCTTTACTAGTCACATAATCTCAGGTTGAGCATCAGGAAGTGCATCTCTTCAGTTATTCGTTTTAAATATAATACTGATCACTCACTCTCTGGTTAAAGCCCAGAGATGAAAGCTTTTAGGCACATTTGCAGTAGTAAAAAAAATGAACATCTCTTATAAAATAAAAAATAAAAAGAATAGGTAGAAAAAAAAGGCAATGAATTAAGTGATTAGTAAAGCGTGACAGTATTGTATAGGTTTTCAATCCCAGACATAGCAGTCAGTGGAACAGTCGCATACCGTAGGTCTGCGAAAATATACTTCTATGAATGTGTGTACAGGATGCACATACACACTCACACATAATGCATGGCGTTAAGGCCCGTGCCTCTTCAGGGAGGTTTGGCCGGTGTAAACATCAGTAGTGAGGGAGCCTGCCAGTCTGTCTGTCTGTGCCTGTCTGTCTGTCTGTCTGTCTGTCTGTCTGTCTGTCTGTCTGTCTGTCTGTCTGTCTGTCTGTCTGTCTGTCTGTCTGTCTGTCTGTCTGTCTGTCTGTCTGTCTGTCTGTCTGTCTGTCTGTCTGTCTGTCTGCCTGCCTGCCTGCCTGCCTGCCTGTCTGTCTGCCTGCCTGCCTGCCTGCCTGCCTGCCTGTCTGCCTGTCTGTCTGTCTGCCTGCCTGCCTGTGTCTGTCTGCCTGCCTGCCTGTGTCTGTCTGCCTGCCTGTGTCTGCCTGTCTGCCTGCCTGTGTCTGCCTGCCTGTGTCTGCCTGCCTGCCTGTGTCTGTCTGCCTGCCTGTGTCTGCCTGCCTGCCTGTGTCTGCCTGCCTGCCTGTGTCTGCCTGCCTGCCTGTGTCTGCCTGCCTGCCTGCCTGCCTGCCTGCCTGTGTCTGTCTGTCTGTCTGTCTGTCTGTCTGTCTGTCTGTCTGTCTGTCTGTCTGTCTGCCTGTCTGCCTGTCTGCTATATGCCCGGATCTTGGTTCATTACACTCAAGGCAGCTGTGAAACAAAAGCACATGTGTGATCGGATGAGGGGCTCAGTAAGGATCCGTGAAACTCTTTTAGCCTTTCGTGGGGAAAGCCACACCTATTGAATAAAGGAAGGGAACGGTGAATTAGTGGCAGGAATTCCTGTCCTTTGAGAAGCAAGACACTACCAGGCCTCTATTCCCGAAGCCATTTTAGGACACTCCGTTTGAGTCCATGCAAAAATGCGTTGTACAAAAGGGCTATGTTGTTCACTCACTGACTGTCGTTTGGGCTACACTTGAGCTGAAAGTCTCATTCTGTGAATATTTTTCATGAGAGTGAAGTTAAGACTGTCAGTGTCGGGACAGAATGTCCTAAAATCCCTTTGTGAATAAAGCCTGTCAAGCCTAGACGCTTTAACTGCAGGTGCCCCATCGCCAACACACACCATCTCCCCCATTGGCTCCGCAAGCCCTCTCTGTCGACCCCCTCTGACCCCTCACTGTCCTCATGTTACCCCTCAGGACGCCCCCAAGCCACACCCAGAGAGAGGGGGGCGCCCCCAAGGGGGGTCTGCAGCAAGGTGGAGCTCAGTTCTCCCTCATCATCATACACAAATATATCATCATTATCATCATCATCAGGACAGGAAATCAAAAAGAGTTGATCAGTAACACACACGTCACTTTGAACAGACATTAAAAGAGGAAGGGCCGAGGCTTCCCCTTGTGGCTTGTGGTTGCTCAGAGAGGGCCAATCCTCAACCAGTCCAGCGTGTGGTGGCGGGGAGGGAGGAGGGAGATGAGGAGGTGGGTGTGTGTTGTTTGAGGGGGTGGAGGGAAAGAGGGAGGGAAGGGACGTTTCTTTAAAAGGGAGGCCGGTTGCAGGGCTCTCCTCGCTGCACAGTGATGGGAAAGTGACAGGTCTGAAACCCCAGGTAGAGGGGCAGCTCTTCGGCCTTTGAGGACGCTGTATAGGTCACACAAGAGAGAGAGACAGGGTGAAATCTTCACTGGGCTCCGCCGCTCCTCGACCACCCACCCCTTCACAGTAACACCCCCACCCACCCACCCACCCAGCCTCACTCACCCAACCCCCCGCCCCCCAACCCAGAATCCCCTCTCCCCTCTCCCTTCACCCAGACACAGTTGGAGGATTGGTCCACTGCATTAGGCGGAACTCTGGCTACTAATGGCTGACACCCTGGCTGTCTGGAATGTGCTCAACCCAATTGGACACGCTGCTGTTGACCTTTTGGTGCATTGGTAACAGTTCAGATTTACAATGTGCCTTTGGGTACAGTCTGTCTTAATGGAGTCAAGTCGCGTTTGTAATATGATATTTTCTAAAGTGGCTTCTTTCAAAGCCATAGGGCTGCGTGTGTATGCAGGGACTGGGAGAGAGGAGGGTAAGGACCCTTTTCCAAATGAAACCGCTCCCTCTTATAAATCACAGAGCCAGTAGAGCTCTGAACTTCCAGTTCATTTATGCACATATTTCTTAAAGGGCTTTTTAAAGGAGAGAATTGTCTCATGATAGTGAAAAGAAAGATGCAGTAAAGAGCTGGAATGTTTTTTTTTCTGTTGCTGACCCCTCTCTTTCAGTGGTATCTCCTGGGAGGCTGGGGCGGGCGAGAGACGGGAGAGTGTGGTATTATTCTGAGGGGGGGTTGTCAAAAAAGTGTGAATGGGGGGGCGGGGCCGTATTTAGGAGGAGTGGCGCAGGATCAGCGTGGGGGCGGGATTCCACTGGCCATGGGGGTGGTGGTGTTGGTGGGGGGCTGCGGGGCAATCGCAGGGGCACGCATGCTTACCTAACACCCCGCTGGAGTCGATGGGGTACTCCAGGATGGAGGTGGCAGGGGCCAGCGTGTAGGGGTAATCGTACGGCGACGCGTATATGAGGCCCGACTCGGGACCTTGGGTCATGACGCCCGGGTGGGGCGAGCCGTTGGGCATGCAGGTCTGGATCTGTCGGATCAGGGGCATTAGGGTGGGGCCGGCCGGGGTGGAAGTGCGCAGGGCGTTCTGGGGCATGGGGGCGGGGCCGGCGATGATGCGGGGCGCCTGGGCGTTCGCTGCAAGAGAGAAGGCAAGGGCTGCTGGAGTGAGCGGAAAACAAGGGAGGAGAAGGTGGAGGAGGAGGAAGAGGGAGGGGTGTGTGGAGAGACCAGAGGGGGAGGAGAGGTGGAGGAGGAGGAAGAGGGAGGGGTGTGTGGAGAGACCAGAGGGGGAGGAGAGGTGGAGGAGGAGGAAAAGGGAGGGGTGTGTGGAGAGACCAGAGGGGGAGGAGGAGGAAGAGGGAGGGGTGTGTGGAGAGACCAGAGGGGGAGGAGGAGGAAGAGGGAGGGGTGTGTGGAGAGACCAGAGGGGGAGGAGAGGTGGAGAGAAGTGGAAGAAAAAGGAGGATACAAAACACAAGTTAGCATCTATCACACATATCATAGGACACACTCAAAGAATATCAGATAAGTCAGGAACCGGAGAAAAAGCTACATACACAAACTGTTTGACAGACTGGCCTTAGCTTCCACTACACAGCATCTAGTACAATATAAGAGAGGTCTTCAAGGATTGCCTCCATTCATCTCTAGCGCGGAGTTTGATTCGGACACAACAGTGCTGGCTGGGATCTGTTCAGCACAAACATGCGATTGGAATGAGGCACGCATCTCCCTCAGCGACACAAAATGGACGCCCAGTCAGAGCCAGACCTCTCTTCCTCCTTCAAAAGAACTCGACCAAGTGCCACCCAATAGGACAGCAGGGAAACCAAAGTAACTAAAGAAACAACGAAAAATGCACTGAGGGGAACTCTGAACGTGGCAAGCCAAAAGCACACTCTGTTCAATTCATGGCACCGCACAACGCTCCTGGGCTTGTCGTGAGCGAAAAGGAGCAGTTTGAATTACACTGCTCCAGGACACACAAAGGGCTGTTCTACCGTGTTAGTCAGTGCCCCCCCCCTAGGGAAAGGGGCGCGGTGATGTCATCCTTACGTGACTTGATGTTGGCGTCTCGGTAGGTGCCGTTGAGGATGGCCAGCTCCATCAGCTGCATCTTCTTCAGGCTGTCCTCTCCCTCCGCCTGGAGCACAGAGACACAGGAACAGTCACACAGAGACACAGGAACAGTCACACAGAGACACAGGAACAGTCGCACAGAGACACAGGAACAGTCGCACAGAGACACAGGAACAGTCGCACAGAGACACAGGAACAGTCGCACAGAGACACAGGAACAGCCACACAGAGACACAGGAACAGTCGCACGGAGACACAGGAACAGTCACACAGAGACACAGGAACAGTCGCACAGAGACACAGGAACAGTCACACGTAGACACAGGAACAGTCACACAGAGACACAGGAACAGTCGCACAGAGACACAGGAACAGTCGCACAGAGACACAGGAACAGTCGCACAGAGACACAGGAACAGTCACACAGAGACACAGGAACAGTCGCACAGAGACACAGGAACAGTCACACGGAGACACAGGAACAGTCACACAGAGACACAGGAACAGTCGCACAGAGACACAGGAACAGTCGCACAGAGACACAGGAACAGTCGCACAGAGACACAGGAACAGTCGCACAGAGACACAGGAACAGTCGCACAGAGACAGAGGAACAGTCGCACAGAGACACAGGAACAGTCGCACAGAGACACAGGAACAGTCGCACAGAGACACAGGAACAGTCGCACAGAGACACAGGAACAGTCACACGGAGACACAGGAACAGTCACACGTAGACACAGGAACAGTCACACGTAGACACAGGAACAGTCACACAGAGACACAGGAACAGTCACACGTAGACACAGGAACAGTCACACAGAGACACAGGAACAGTCACACGTAGACACAGGAACAGTCACACGTAGACACAGGAACAGTCACACAGAGACACAGGGACAGTCACACAGAGACACAGGAACAGTCGCACAGAGACACAGGAACAGTCACACAGAGACACAGGAACAGTCGCACAGAGACACAGGAACAGTCACACGGAGACACAGGAACAGTCACACGGAGACACAGGAACAGTCACACAGAGACACAGGAACAGACACACAGAGACACAGGAACAGTCGCACAGAGACACAGGAACAGTCACACGGAGACACAGGAACAGTCACACAGAGACACAGGAACAGTCACACAGAGACACAGGAACAGTCACACAGAGACACAGGAACAGTCGCACAGAGACACAGGAACAGTCACACAGAGACACAGGAACAGTCGCACAGAGACACAGGAACAGTCACACAGAGACACAGGGACAGTCACACGGAGACACAGGAACAGTCGCACAGAGACACAGGAACAGTCACACAGATACACAGGGACAGTCACACGGAGACACAGGAACAGTCGCACAGAGACACAGGAACAGTCACACGGAGACACAGGGACAGTCACACGGAGACACAGGAACAGTCGCACAGAGACACAGGAACAGTCGCACAGAGACACAGGAACAGTCACACAGATACACAGGGACAGTCACACGGAGACACAGGAACAGTCGCACAGAGACACAGGAACAGTCACACGGAGACACAGGAACAGTCACACAGAGACACAGGGACAGTCACACAGAGACACAGGGACAGTCGCACAGAGACACAGGAACAGTCGCACAGAGACACAGGAACAGTCGCACAGAGACACAGGAACAGTCGCACAGAGACACAGGAACAGTCGCACAGAGACACAGGAACAGTCACACGGAGACACAGGAACAGTCACACGGAGACACAGGAACAGTCACACGGAGACACAGGAACAGTCACACGGAGAGCGGAATATGTTGAACGGCGACTCACGTCTGCACACATACCGTAAGACTTGGAGCACAGACACACTGTATGATTGTCTCACATCAGTACACAGACACTCAGCTCTCTCACATTCCCGCATGCACGCACACACACACACACACACACACACACACACACACACACACACACACACACACACACACACACACACACACACACACACACACACACACACACACACACACACACACACACACCAAATCGACAAAGCAACCAAATGGCATCCGATCCTGCCAGACACCGAAAGACACATACACAAACGTTCCTACCAATTATCAGCAATTATTTACTGAAGCGATTTGGTTGGCAGTTTGAAAAGATCCAGCAGGAGCCCAGATCTAGATTCAGTAGCAGCAGGGTATCCAATCTGCCACCGCATCTTTGATATTTACTTCAGCACTTAATCGGCTCATCTGCCAGAGTAACGAATGGGAGGAGAAACACTTTGTTCATCAGTCAAACTTTTCCACATCACTGGGACGATTCATCTCCACGCCTAGAGCAACAATGCGTTTTCAAAACGTAACGCAACGAGACAGAACTTGATCACAACTTTGATTTGGGGAAAAGCGGTGAAGATGAGAAGACGAGGGGGCGGGGAAAAGCGGTGAAGATGAGAAGACGAGGGGGCGGTGAAAAGCGGTAAAGATGAGAAGACGATGGGGGCGGGGAAAAGCGGTGAAGATGAGAAGACGAGGGGGCGGGGAAAAGCGGTGAAGATGAGAAGACGAGGGGGCGGGGAAAAGCGGTGAAGATGAGAAGACGAGGGGGCGGGGAAAAGGCATTGACCTGACGTGTGCGTCGTCTATGGAATCACAGTGAACATACTTTTAGAAAACACTGAGCCAAGCCTTCGGGAGCCAAAAAGAAAACGCACAAAGGTCTCCTGTATCTACTGTAAACATCAATACTTTTTAATAAGTGAAGACTGCAGTGATTAATAGCCTATGAAGAGAAGGCACTGCAGGAATAAATCCCTCGGACTCTGAGTCTACTGTCGTTCCAGAGGAGGCTGGTATATAAGATCTGGGATGGAATGAATGGAACGGTATCAAACACATCAAACATATGGAAAACCCCGTTTGACTCCTTGCCATTCATCCCATTCCAGCCGTTACAATGAGCCCGTCCTCCTATAGCTCCACCCCACCAGCCTCCTTTGTTTAGTTCTGTCCTTGAGTGGTACTGTTATGTTCAATTCTTTTTGAATCGATATATGTGTGTGTGTGTGTGTGTGTTTGGGAGTGTTTAAGGACAATACAGTGTCGTCCTCTGCACATTCCTCTCCGATTATACGGTAGGGAGGTGTGGAGGCTTTTCGATCTTGGACAATGGACACCAATGGATGACTCTTGGTCTGTTTGCTTTCTAGTCTGCCTTCAGCTTGTAGTTGTTGGCCTGGGCCAGTGAGTGGTGCTGTGTTGTCACTCATATCAGTGAGTCCAGTAGGGCTATCTTAACACCTCCACTGTTACAGTCTGTATACTGCTGTGATGTGGTTCTGGTCAGGGATGCAAGCGTGAGAGAAAGTTGCCCGTGATTGCTTGGCCCTCTACTTTAGCTGTCAGTGTCAATGGCAGTAGTCCACGAGTCATGTTCTCACATGAACCTCTGTGTGTCTCTTCTTAAAAATATATATATATATATATATCCCATTTAGCAGACGCTTTTGTCCAAAGCGACTTACAAGTCGGCTGGGGCCACTACTTTTTACATATGGGTGGCCCCAGCGGGAATCGAACCCACGACGCTTGGCGTTGCAAGCGCCATGCTCTACCGACTGAGCCACACAGGACCCAAAAATCTCCCAGCTAGGAATATCACAGGAGGTTGCTGGCACCTTAATTGGGGAGAACGGGCTCGTGGTAATGACTGGAGCGGAATCTGTGGAATGGTTTCAAACACAGCAAACACATGGTAGCTTTTGCTCTTCTCCACCTCCACCTCTGCTGTGACAGTGTTGCCGTGGGCCCTTCCCGCTCCCACAGCTAAACGCTGCCAAGCACAGACACAAAAAGGGCCAATCTCTGTCTCTCTCTGCACAACTCACACAGTAGCACAATTCAGCAGCCGGCCACAGACACTGGAGCGTGTGTTTTTCAGCGTGTGTGTGTGTGTGTGTTTGTTTGTGTCTTACATTTTGTTTTATTGTGTGCGCTAGCGTAAGTACCCATTTGTGAGTACCCCTCCTTCCATGGGTTCTATTCCCAGGTGGCGCAAGTGTCAAACGCACGTTCTGCAATTGACCTGTCTAGCATCAGCAGGCGCTAAGTTGGGAGAGGTGGCAATATTTTAGGTGGGTCATTTTTTAAAACAAGCACAAAAGTGACAATTTCATGCAGCGCTAATGGGAGGTTTTATAAGACCCATCCAAAGCAGGTCTTATCAGTAACACAGTTGGTAATGGAGAGGATTCTGGGTGCAGAATCGGAGCTTATCCAGCCATGACGCATAGTGCCCATGGAAGGAGAGATGTGCCTTTTGTACCAGTAAATCTCGTATTTAGAACCCCCCCCCCCCATTTAGTTTAATTTGATTAAAACCGAAGCATAGTCTACCCTCCCCTTAGTCTTTTTAATCCTGGCCATTGTCCAAGTAGCTTATGAATAAAGGGGTTTTAAATAGTATACTGACAGTGACTTGAAATATTGGAGGTTTTTTTTTGCCCTCGTGCTTTTTCATTATTCACAATTCACATACCTGCCTACTTCATTTCTCTTGTTCAAGTAGGCCAATCCATCCCCTTTTTCAAAGAGCGCCCCTCGTCTGATTACCAAAGACGCGCTCCTCTAAACTATTCAGTCCTCTAACAATTCCATATCAACTGCACATGTTCTGGAGAATGTGCCTCGCACAAAGGCAACGGTATAATTGACAGGAGCCTAGTATTTTGTATAGATGTGTGAATGTTATGCATAAAGACATCTAGAGGCCTGAATGTGCAGGTCGGGCCAACGAACGAGAGAAGTGATTTTTTGATATCATGCTTCTGAACCTGCCCTATTTCGACAGACAGTTTGATTTTGTATTTCATTTGATTAAAAACCAAACCTCCCCGCCACTCAATGTTTTTTTTGTTGTTGCCCTGCCCAATGCATTTCTCAAACAGTGTTTGGCTCATGAGACTGCTTTGAAACAGATATGAATCACCAAAGCTTTATTAAAAGATCAAGTTTGGGAGCAGCAAAACAGTGAGCGGACATTGCCTTTGTATTATTCTCTTTGCCGTCTCCAGTTGTTATTTTGCCTGTGTGTAAAAGCCTCTGTAATCTACCTTCATATTATATAGCCACGGGGAGCAATTATGGTGCCTGTAACTGTATCAAGACCAAGCCTGGTTAAAAACAAGTTCTTTCACTTTGATTCAAATGATTCACTCTCTTTTTTAAGTCTGATCAATAGTGAATTGAATCTTGTTTATGGACAATGTTTGGCATGTCCATGGCTCAGACATGGCAGACATAATGCAATTTACAGTAGGCCTAGCAGTGTGAGTACTGTTTCATGATACAGTGCCATTCAGAAAGTATTCAGACCCCTTGACTTCTTCCACATTTTGTTACGCCACAGCCTTATTCTAAAATGGATTAAATAAATACAATTCCTCAACAATCTACACACAATACCCCATAATTACAGAGCAAAAAAAAAACATTTAGACATTTTTGAAAATGTATTAAATATAAAAAACATAAATACCTAATTGACATTATTATTCAGACCCTTTGCTATTAGACTCAAAATTGATCTCAGGGGAATCCTGTTTCCATTGATCATTCTTGAGATGTTTCTATAGCTTGATTGGAGTCCACCTGTGGTAAATTAAATTGATTAGACATGATTTGGAAAGGCACACACCTGTATATATTAGGTCCCATAGATGACAGTACACATCAGGGAAAAAACCAAGCCATGAGGTCGAAGGAATTGTCCGTAGAGTTCTGAGATAGGATTTCGTTGAGGCACAGATCTGGGGAAGGGTACCAAAAATGTCTGCAGCATTGAAGGTCCCCAAGAATACAGTAACCTCCATCATTCTTAAATGGAACCACCAAGACTCTTCCTAGAGCCTGCGGCCTGGCCAAACTGAGCAATCGGGGGGAAGGGCCTTGGTCAGGGACGTGACAAAGAACCCGATGATCACTCCGACAGAGCTCTAGAGTTCCTCTGTGGAGATGGGAGAACCTTCCAGAAGGACAACCATCTCTGCAGCACTCCACCAATCAGGCCTTAGTAAAAGGCACATGATAGCTAGCTAGCTTGGAGTTTGCCAAAAAGCACCTAAAGAAATAAGATTCTCTGGTCTGCTGAAACCAAGACTGCACTCTTTGGTCTGAATGACAATCGTCACGTCTGGAGGAAACATGACACCATCCCTACAGTGAAGCATGGTGGTGGCAGCATTGTTTGGGGATGTCTTTCAGCAGCAGGGACTGGAAGACTAGTCAGGGTAGAGGCAAAGATGAACAGAGCAAAGTACAGCGAGATGAAGTCCTGAGTGCTCTGCAGCAGGTTTTCAGACTGGGGTGAAGGTCCACCTTCCAACAGGACAACAACCCTAAGCACACAGCCAAGACAATGCTGTAGTGGCTTCGGGACAAGTCTCTGAATGTCCTTGAGTGTCCCAGCCAGAGCCTGTACTTGAACCCGATCGAACATCTCTGGAGAGACCTGAAAATAGCTGTGCGGCAACACTCCTCATCCAACCTGACAGAGTTTGAGAGGATCTGAAGAGAAGAATGGGAGAAACTCCCCAAATACAGGTGTGGCAAGCTTGTGCTTCAACAAATACTGAGTAAAGGGTCTGAATACTTATGTAAATGCGATATTTCAGCTTTTTATTTTATTTATAAGAATTAAAATAAACAGTTTTTGCTTTGTCATTATGGGATGTTGTATTTACATTGATGAGGGAAAAAAAACAATTGAGACATTTTAGAATGAGGCTGTACCATAACAAAATGTGGATAAAGTCAAGTGGTCTGAATACTTTCTGAGTGCACTGTATTTCCATATTGAAGTCATTCAATTAGGCTTCTTACAATGTTGACTACAAACATGTTCAACATATTTAGCAAAGATGGGCTAGGCATACATATATTTTGTTATTTTGTTTCCGTAGGCTATTTAACAAACTAGGCTATTACGGAGTAACATTCAAATAGGAGTTGATGACAGCGCAATACATACAATGGCGTAAATAAACAACTTGAAGCAACCAAACATTTTATGCTATGGAGCATATGTTGATTGGCCAGTGAGGGGTCAAGCATTGACACACCTACAACTTGTTTATTCATCAAAACCCAGCCCTTTCACGCCACCGCCAGCCACTGTGCCCATAATTCCAGTTGTGAAATTATACAAAAATATTTCTGACACACCATTGCATTAGGTTTGCTGAAATAGAGCCCAATGTATGTGTGTGTATGTCTATTTTTGTGTGTGTTTAGATGTGTGCTTTTACAGTTCACACTTGCTTAGTTTCTGGTATATTGCAGCAAACATCAATATGGTCGATTTCCGTCAAAATTCAATTGCTCCAGACGATAAACCCTTTTAATCTGCTTCTTGGTTTTTCATCATTCCTTCCTATCTGTCCCTATGGGCATCTGCAGCGAGCCTACAGTCTGGAGTGCCATGTATTCTGGAATTTGACGGGAGTTTAGAACCCATGAATTCAGCGGCAGTTCATCTATGACCATGCGAACATGCCGAGCCGTGCAACAGTGTGCTCCGAGCAGTGAACTCTTAACCCCTTTCAACAGATCCCTCGTGTCTTTGATTTTCCCTCTTTAGTTAAGACTGATTTATGCTAAATGCAGATGCCATTTCCATTAGATTTGGTCCTCGTCAGCTGTTTGTGGAGTGGTGAATGCATGTTCAAATGTGATTCAGTCTACATTGGGAAAAGCATGTCAGAAAAATAAAATAGATGATGCAGAGAAGATTCAATCGTCATGCCTGGTTCTGATGTTCAAGAGAGATACAACTCTCGTGTCTCATGCATAACTGAACCTTGATTCCTGGTTTAGTGGAGGGAATATTGCAAATGGTGCACTGTATGTGCTTTACGGTCAAAACTCCCCAAACAGCTAACTCTATCCCCATATCTACTGAACAGAACACAATGACAAGATGAAAAATGACCCAGCAGAAAAGATGTCATTTCACATCCATTGAGATATTAGTAGAGCAAATGTCAACGCAGACAGACTGCTATCTATCTCTGTGTGTGTGTGTGTGCCACAGTAAATGCAATCTTGTCATCCTGTACCCAATCAGAATGACTCATTAGATGTAATCGGGGAAGTGAGTGAAGAGAATGAACGCTCTCAGATCTGCAGGTTTGATTTTCCTTTGTCTACGTGTCGGCCATTGATTTCCCTCCCACTACTGTGGAGGGAGGCTGTGACTGTTGATGTGATGAGCAGAAGACCTGTCTGTCTGTCTGTCTGTCTGTCTGTCTGTCTGTCTGTCTGTCTGTCTGTCTGTCTGTCTGTCTATGTGTCTGTCTATGTGTCTGTCTGTCTGTCTGTCTATGTGTCTGTCTATGTGTCTGTCTATGTGTCTGTCTATGTGTCTGTCTATGTGTCTGTCTATGTGTGCGTGTCCAGTGGCACAGCCCGCTTTGGGAGCCTTCTTAGGTCACGCCGTGTGGAAATGTTTTTTATGTCAGCTTGCATAAAGAGGAATCATTTCGCTGCTATTCAGGCTGGGGTCACTATGACCTTTGGAGCACAATGACTGCCAGCCTACCCCCTTTCCATCACAGCCTGTCAGATTGAAGCTCGCTCTCCCTCATCTCTTTCTTTCTCTTACACTCTTTCCTTTTGCTTTGTCTAGCTCCGTCTCTGATCTCTGTCTCAAACTTTGGGCTTAAATATGATCAGTAAACACCTATCGCTTTCTCATATTTTACAGAACAAATTCCCATAAACATTTATGGTCGAAATTCTCATTAAATTGCGGCTCTTGTCCTCTGTATATTTCTGGTAAATGACATGAAACAAATGCAAAGTAGAGTGATGACGGTGATAAAAGCGATTAACACAGTGGTAAAAGTGAGTCTGGAGTGAACATTACAACATTACAGCAGGTTTTACAATGTAACTCTCCCTCTCAAGGGCAAGGGCCTGCGTCTGTCAACTCAGACAGCCCCTCCAATTGGCTGTTTAGGAGGAGGACGGGCAGGGTCGCGCTCTAATTGGCTGGAGAGGGACATGGAGAAGGACAGGGGTGGATGTGGAAAACAGACGCCTCTCTCTCCCCCCCCCTCTCTCCTTCTCTCCAGGAACTCATCCCACTCCCATCGAGTACAGCTGCCATCTCTGAACATCGCCCCTCTACTCCCCTTCTCTTCCCTCCTCGGTCCTGGCAGCCAGCCACGGCGTCGCCTCATCCACTCATGCGTTCCCCGTCTCTCCCCAACCACGCGGACACGGACCAGTTTCCCAACAACCGGTTTCTCCCCCAAACTTTCAATCCAGCTACGTCCCATCTCTACTTGCACCAGAGCCACTTGCACCGGAGCCAAGAGAGGGGAAAGAACTACAGCTAATGAGATCAGTCATTTGAGAGGCTCTGACGAGGGGAAAGTTTGGCCCGGGGAGTTTAGTTAACTGCAAGCCAGAGCTTTTCCTTCCAAAGACACAGTCCCCATTAATTACAGTGCAGCTGCAGACAGGCAGGAGTGCAGGGCTGAACATCACACTGCATTACGCCGCCCTTCCTTTAAGCTGAGACAGAGGCAGGACACAGAGATGCTGCTGATCAGCACAGAGAAAACATTCTGTGGAAAAGCCTCATTTCCTGTTCGTTTTAACGCGCACACACACACACACACACACACACACACACACACACACACACACACACACACACACACACACACACACACACACACACACACACACACACACACACACACACACACACACACACACACACACACACACACACACACACACACACACGAGTGAGAGATAAAGACTCATGTAAGCATCAGCATTACAGCTTCATCAGTGTAATTGGCTCTTAATCCAATATATATGTTAATTAGAATTGTAGCACCCCTTTTAAATTGGCCTAGCTGGCTAATTAGATGAACACTCGTTAAAATGCACAGCGCAAACACCGTCCATGTTTACCCACCAACGAGGCCAGAGGCCATGGTAGCAAAGGCTATATTTACCCTATTCAACATCTGAAGTCACAGATCCTACACAATGCTGACGCATCAGAGAGAATAGGGGGCCTTCAAGAGTCAACAAGTTGTTACACGACTTTGTGCAACTCAATGTCCAAACACCAATAAGAGGTTTGATTATGTAAGGCTCAAACAGCATAACCTGGCCGTCTCTCCTTTGTCTCCGGGCTCGCACAATGAGGAGAGACGAGGAGGGTACAATGAGACCACCGGGTTATTCTGAGAACAGAAGTGTTTCCTGGTTGGGAAATAGGTGTGTGTCTATGTGCGTGCCTTTAAATGACACATTTAGTTTCATCTACCACAACAACCCTGGAGTATTTGGCAATGGCCTGTGTATGCATATGTACATGCACCTGCGTAGTGTGTACTTACTGATGAGTACTAGCTAAGTATATTTTGTCCAACTGTGTGTGTGTGTGTGTGTCTATGTGTACTGTGTATGGTAACTAGCCACCGTGTGCTTTCTCACGCACACGCTCTCAAAACTGGGTGAGAATTCAAAGTCATGGTAGGTCACGGGAAGTAAACGGGAGAGGGGGGAGGGGTGGGGGGGACGGACTTAAGGAAGCCTTCAGCATCTCGCCCTGATAATCTTTGAGAGTTCCCTGTGCTGCTCCAGGCGCATGGAGCTTTCATGTTAATTGGCTTTGGCAAAAGAGAGAGGGAGGGAGGGAGTGGTGGTACCCCCAGTGCATGGGGTTACTGTGTGTGATCTCTGCAATGTTAATAGGCTGCTCTGATAGAATGCCTAGACATGACTGCATCACGGCCAGACACTTGTCCCGGAGAAAGAATGTAGGATGGGCTAGTGTTGTGACTCCAACGCGATTTGATAAAGGTTAATACCGTATTAGCAGAATCAGTCAATATCAGTACATCAGTTGGATGGCTTATAATGCACATCGTTAGCAGGTTACACGTGTGACTACATGTGAAGGTTGAATTGAGCTCAGGGTAACATATCAAAGACTGTATGATTTCAGGATATTGCAGACCTTTTGGGGCCTTGTTGTATGAGTTGCTGTTAGTGGTGTTTCTCTTGTCGAGATGTGCGTTTTGTTCTTAACCGACTTGCCTAGTTAAATAAAGGTTACACGCACACGCACACGCACCACACACACACACACACACACACACACACACACACACACACACACACACACACACTGACCAAAAAGTTATTTTGCTGGCATTTACGTATGTCTCCATTACCAGTAAAACATCATCAAAACCGTTTTCTTTCACTTGCTGTGCTGTTTCGTTGTTCATTTTTTTCAGTCGTTTCATTCTCAACCAGGATCAAGCAGTGACGTTTCAGCTCAGTCTGTCCGTGGCCTCTCTTCCTCAGTGCGTCACTGTCACTGTGTCCGCTTCCTTCTTGTCCAGCGGTGTATGTAACATTTCACGTAAACCCTGTTTGTTGTCTGCATCCTTGTACCTCGCACCGTGCATGGCGTCGACAGAGTAAAGAAGCTCAGAGAGAATTTGCTTGTTCACAGCCTCTAGTAGACTACTTTTGCATGTTTTAACCCCAGTTTTATTGAGCAGCGTTTCAATGCCCTGACAGAGGGTATCCCGTCTGCTGCAGACGCAGTTGATGAGCTTATTTCTTGGCAGACGCCCGATGTTGCCATTTTTAGCTAATATCGGCCGATTCCGATATGCTCACCGATATATCGCGCATCCCTAGTTGCTGTGTAAACACCAGCCAAAAAATATGATAGAACTGCTATCCACCGAACTGTATCTAACATATGTGTAGTGGTCTGTATTACTATTAGTGCAATTACAGTGATACGGTTGGTTATTATGGTAAGGTTCAAATCAAATCAAATTTTATTTGTCACATACACATGGTTAGCAGATGTTAATGCGAGTGTAGCGAAATGCTTGTGCTTCCAGTTTCGACAATGTAGTAATAACCAACAAGTAATCTAACTAACAATTCCAAAACATTTATCTTATACACAGTGTAAGGGGATAAAGAATATGTACATAAAGATATGAATGAGTGATGGTGCAGAGCAGCATAGGCAAGATACAGTAGATGGTATCGAGTACAGTATATACATATGAGATGAGTATGTAAACAAAGTGGCATAGTTAAAGTGGCTAGTGATACTTGTATTACATAAGGATGCAGTAGATGATAGAGTACAGTATATACGTATACATATGAGATGAATAATGTAGGTTATGTAAACATTATATTATGCAGCATTGTTTAAAGTGGCTAGTGATATATTTTACATCCTTTCCTATCAATTCCCATTATTGAAGTGGCTGGAGTTGAGTCAGTGTGTTGGCAGCAGCCACTCAATGTTAGTGGTTGCTGTTAAACAGTCTGATGGCCTTGAGATAGAAGCTGTTTTTCAGTCTCTCGGTCCCAGCTTTGATGCACCTGTACTGACCTCGCCTTCTGGATGATAGCGGGGTGAACAGGCAGTGGCTCGGGTGGGTGTTGTCCTTAATGATCTTTATGGCCTTCCTGTAACATCGGGTGGTGTAGGTGTCCTGGAGGGCAGGTAGTTTGCCCCCGGTGATACGTTGTGCAGACCTCACTACCCTCTGGAGAGCCTTACGGTTGTGGGCGGAGCAGTTGCCGTACCAGGCGGTGATACAGCCCGCCAGGATGCTCTCGATTGTGCATCTGTAGAAGTTTGTGAGTGTTTTTGGTGACAAGCCGAATTTCTTCAGCCTCCTGAGGTTGAAGAGGCGCTGCTGCGCCTTCTTCACGATGCTGTCTGTGTGAGTGGACCAATTTAGTTTGTCTGTGATGTGTATGCCGAGGAACTTAAAACTTACTACCCTCTCCACTACTGTTCCATCGATGTGGATAGGGGGTGTTCCCTCTGCTGTTTCCTGAAGTCCACAATCATCTCCTTAGTTTTGTTGACGTTGAGTGTGAGGTTATTGTCCTGACACCACACTCCGAGGGCCCTCACCTCCTCCCTGTAGGCCGTCTCGTCGTTGTTGGTAATCAAGCCTACCACTGTTGTGTCGTCCGCAAACTTGATGATTGAGTTGGAGGCGTGCGTTGCCGCGCAGTCGTGGGTGAACAGGGAGTACAGGAGAGGGCTCAGAACGCACCCTTGTGGGGCCCCAGTGTTGTGGATCAGCGGGGTGGAGATGTTGTTGCCTACCCTCAACACCTGGGGGCGGCCCGTCAGGAAGTCCAGTACCCAGTTGCACAGGGCGGGGTCGAGACCCAGGGTCTTGAGCTTGATGACGAGCTTGGAGGGTACTATGGTGTTAAATGCCGAGCTGTAGTCGATGAACAGCATTCTCACATAGGTATTCCTCTTGTCCAGATGGGTTAGGGCAGTGTGCAGTGTGGTTGAGATTGCGTTGTCTGTGGACCTATTTGGGCGGTAAGCAAATTGGAGTGGGTCAAGGGTGTCAGGTAGGGTGGAGGTGATATGGTCCTTGACTAGTCTCTCAAAGCACTTCATGATGACGGAAGTGAGTGCTACGGGGCTCAGTTGTTATGAGACTTGGTTATCCTCTAAAATAGGACAGTATTAATGTGGCCCCTTTCCCTCCCACAAGTCTGAAAGAATAACCCTGGTGCTAGGTCACTGAAATGGGACCGCTATCCTTCCTACTTCTCCTTGTTCCTACTGTTAGAAGGATTTATGCACAAATCCAGTAATGCAAGGGGTTGTATGACTTCAACGACATGATTTGGGGGACGAGCAAAGAGCAGTGACACAAAGGGAGAGAGTGATCTCTATTCCCATGAGCTGGGTACATTAGGAATGGATGGCGCAAGAAACCTATCTGTGTTTCATTTAGTTATGCCTGCAATGCTACAGAGCTAGAATCTACACACACACACACACACACGCAAAATCAAAGGCACACAGTGGGTTACTCCACCATGCAGGGCACCTCTTCCTACCAGAATACAGATCAAACCAGGAGGGGAGCATAAACTCATTAAATATACAGCTTTGAAAAGGATGGACATTTCACAAACGCAAGCAGTCTCCCTTTAAACTCAGTAGAGTGTTTGGAGTGACCCAGACGGGCGGGCCCTCTCTCTCTACAGTGGCTTGTTTACCCACCGTTGGCACAAACTGGGGTTCACATGCCAGTTAAACAGCGGGCATCACCCTGCCGCGGTGCCCCAGTGCCCTTATCTCCCTTTAGAAGACACTACTCAGCCTTCACGACACACTCAGACCGCCACAGCGATGTCACTTCCTCTCCGATCTGTCTGTGTGTTTCTCTGTGCCCGTACCTTAGAGATAAATATGGCGGGGAAAAGAGAGTCTATCTCCACATCTCTTCACGTTCTCTAATCTTCCAAAAGAGGCCAACTTACAGGCCCCGCTGCCCGTCTACCTTTATGAAAAATAGATTTGAGGATTTGTTTTTTGTGTAAAAAATGTATGCCCATTGTCCATTATTCATCTTACAGGCTGCATTCTAATTGGTGGTCTGGCGGTGGATTGGAATTGCTATCCGCTCTCAAAAAAAGAGGGTCTTATCTCCATCATTGTCAGAGCCAAACAATCTGGATTGTAATAGTGAAGAAGCGTATTGATGTAGGGATTTCTGTGAGAATACTCTGGTGGAAATACCTCTTGTGGAGGTGATATTTCACTGCATGTAGCTACAGTATGTTATGCATTCAGAGGGATACATGGATCATGATAAACGTTCATTGAGTGTGTCTCAGAGGCCTTTGGGTTTGGCATGAGAGCTTTCAGGCAACAGTGAAAGGCTTCTGTGTATAGGGTCATAGTGTTGAGCTCATAATGATCAAGCCCTTGGAAAGAATAGTCTTCCAAATGGCTTAAAATGCCAATTGGATAGATCTCTAACAAAATGCATGGGAGTCAAATAATTCATTTCTTACTTGATTTGCAAAACATTTTCTGAAGCCAAGGCAGGGTGCTGTACGACCTCGTCCATTTCAGTCTTCGATAAACACAGCTGCAATCCTTTCTCACACACAAAGACATCGGTGCCTTTTTTAACAAAGGTCTGTAATAGCATTGAGGTCAAGTGTGCCTTTACACAGTAACAGCCTTGCAATGTGGGAAATGAGATGTTTTCGTGACAGAAGCAGGCCTTTATTTCAGAGGTGACATTTCATTTCACGCACGCCTCAGGATGGCAGGCAGGCAGGCAGGCAGGCAGGCAGCTATCTGGTGAAATGCTACATCTAAGCAAAACTGCACTGCAGAGCTAGATTCATTTTTCGGTCTGTCCATCTACTCTCAAAACACCAGGCAGGTTTCCATTGAGAGTAATGCCGTAATAAAAGATATTCTGACATGGGTAATGGGAGCGGCAGATAGAGGAGACATTTTCTAAAGATCGACAAAAATTGTATCGGTTCGACAGGGGTTGGATTCTTCTTCATTGCAAAGACATGATGATGAAAACGGTGTTTTTCAAATAAATGATGTATGTGCGGCATGTGATGTCACTATAAAGCTCCATTCCACATTTCATTCTAAACGCCTACTGCTTGCAAAATCCAAATGTTCAACTATAAAATGATGTTTCTTTGCAGGACAAGGATTGTCCTGACGTTCAAGAATGCCAGAATTGCTTCCAATTTGCTTTTCTGCTTTCACAATCCAATAAGGGTGGCAGGTAGCCTAGTGGTTAGAGCCTTGGTCCAGTAACCAAAAGGTTGCTAGATCGAATCCCCCGAGCTGACAAGGTAAAAATCTGTCGTTCTGCCCCTGAGCCAGGCAGTTAACCCACTGTTCCTTGGCTGCCATTATCAATATGAATTTGTTCTTAACTGACTTGCTTAGTTAAATAAAGGTTACAATATATATCTATAGGAGTGTAAGTTTTCCCGTGGCGATACATTGGAACATGAGAATTCATAGAATATGTCAAATATTAGTCAATTATTGCATTCTATCCATGCGGGCTTTTCGCGGGCGACCTCAGACATGAAATAGATTGGTGGGACGACATACAGGCTGTCGCCAATTTATAATTAATGAATGTGCAATTTGCCTAAATGGTCAGTGGACACGGTCGGTTTTTACTGAACATATATATATATATTTTAGGTGTGAGGCCATCACGTCCAGCTGTTTCTATTGACACAACATAGTTAAATGGAAACGCACACTGTAGTAGCCAACTGTCGCATCTCATTTCCAAGTAAACTCTAAATGTCAACAACAAAAATTAATCCCTCACTGCCAGAGGGGAGGAGATGGAGGAGGAAAAAGAGGGGGAGAAACGGACATCTTGTTTCCCAGAGCTTGGGGGGGGGGGGGTCCTTGCTGTCTGAAAACGGGCAGTCTGTGAGGAATTCAAGCCTCTCTATTTACAGTCACATGGCTCGGGCTCTTTTGAAGGCCTGGGACGAGGGCCACTCAACAGGTTGCCACGGAGATGCATTTTCTACCCCCTTTCACCAGAGCCCCTGATTTTTCGGCCTGATCCCCAATGTAAAGAAAGAAAGAGAGAGAAAGAGAGAGAGAGAGATAGCTGCTGGGTGCGTTCCCAAACATGGCTGTTTACCCAGGACAGGGTGGATTTTCCACTGTATTGATTCAGCGAGACATACTCAACTCTCCAAAATGATTTAATAGAGAGGGAATGAGAGGGGGACAGAATGTGTGCCTTTGTTTTCCAGAGAGAATGAGGATGAACGTGAATGAAAGGAGAAGTGAGTGAGTGAGTGACAGCAGCGAGAGAGAGAGAGAGAATGTCAGTCTGAGAGAAAAAGGGAATGAGAGTGAATGGAAATGAAAGTGAGTGAGTGAATATGCGTGTGTGTGTGTGTGTGTGTGTGTGTGTGACAGATGAGAGAGAGAAAGACACAGAGAGACAGAGAGAGAGAGAGAGAGAGAGATGAACTCTGTCTATTTAGGAGCCCAAAGTAAAGCAGGGAAGGGAAGGGGAGAGGAGAGCTCCACAGAGAGCATTATCCAGCCCCACAGGAGAAGAACGCCCGAGCTCAGGACTTCTACACTCCAGTTGTAAACAAAGGCTCTTTTGATGGTCTTTCAGCCTCAAAGACCTAGGTGACTACTCAATCATGTGACCAGAGAAGAGGTCCCTGCTGTTCACACATACAAGCACCAGAGCCACGCACACACTCACACATCGTTACACATGCATAAGCATACTGTACACCTAGATGCGTGAATGAAGGCATACACAAATGCACACAGACACGCACACCACCCAACCACCCACAACCTACCCCCACCCCAAACGCACACAGCGACCAAGTCTCAGGCACATCTGAACTCTATTCAGCAGGGCTGGCCCGCCCTCCTGGGTCCTGGTCTGGCCCGCCCTCCTGGGTCCTGGCCTGGCCCGCCCTCCTGGGTCCTGGCCTGGCCCGCCCTCCTGGGTCCTGGCCTGGCCCGCCCTCCTGGGTCCTGGCCTGGCCCGCCCTCCTGGGTCCTGGCCTGGCCCGCCCTCCTGGGTCCTGGCCTGGCCCGCCCTCCTGGGTCCTGGCCTGGCCCGCCCTCCTGGGTCCTGGCCTGGCCCGCCCTCCTGGGTCCTGGGTTGGGGCTCTGCACTCTCAGTAAACGTGAGCAGCAGAAAAACATGTCATGCAAGAGAGGGTCTATTGTGCTGCAGAGGGAACAGATGGGAACTCCCACAAACCAGCGGGCTTTTGTTCAGTCATTCTGCAGCGCTCTCTCTTCACACAAACTACAACAAGAGCACAAATACCTCTGCTTCCTTTGCCTCTTTCACCTCACACATGGCTGATTCTCCCCTGGCCTGGCTTGTACATTGAATTGATTTTAATCAAGTTCCCAACCCCCTAAGGATGTGCGGGAGTTGCAGATGCATATCCAGCCACCTTTGAAGTATCTGTTAGTGAGAGTGTATTTAATGCTGTCGACAATGTGTCAGCTGTCTGTGACTAACCCCCACGGAATGGAACATGCTGGGAAATCCCTCCGCTGGAAACTTGCAGATGCAGACTCAAATTCACAAGTGGCCTGGGCCTTGGACCGATGCACCCAACCTCCTAGAATCTCAGCAGCACTCAAGGCCTTCTCAGAGAAGAGAACACGTGTGTATAGATGTGTGTGTGTGTGTGTGTGTGTGCGGGCGGGCGCACGATTACAGTTTATGAACAGAGTGGAGTATGTGAGTTTCAAAACGAGTGTGACAGTGTGAGAGTGAGAAACGGAGAGCGAGGGAGACAAAGGGAGAAAGACGTGTGGGGGGGTGGGGGGGGGGGGTAGGCGACAAAACCAAGAAATGGTGCGAAGCGCTCAGTGTTTCCCTCGGGACAAAAAAAGTGTTTAATAAAAACTGTCAAGTGTAGATACAGTATTCCTCCTCGGCTAGGAGCTAAGAAGGTGACATGACTGACAGGCTGGGCTTGGCAGCAGGAGGTCTGAGTCCCAGACATAGTGTGTGTGCTTGCTCAAACACTATACTTGCACAGCTGGTCAAGCCTATGGGGAGGGACACACACACACGCGCACACGCACACACACACACACACACACACACACACACACACACACACACACACACACACACACACACACACACACACACACACACACACACACACACACACACACACAATTTGAATTCCACTTTATCTTTGACAATTAGAGCCTGCCTCTATCTGTCAGTGGTAGGGGCCAGGAGCCATTGCGGGGCCCTGCTGATAGACAGGACTTTAATTAAAGCTGGTCCCCTCAGCACCCGACAGTTTAGGCTCTGAGTATACTGTGCTCCTGCTGCTACTACTGGGGATGCACAGGGAGAGACAGGCAGCAGAGAAAGCCTCCAGTCCTATCTGTGACAGCACTATCCAGTCCCTCCAGGATTTAGCAATTCCGCAAAAACCTTTTTTTTGCGTGCAAAATCAACAATTGTCTGAATATTACATGAGGGCTTGCAAATTCAACCAATCCCCGCACAATTACCGCATATAACAATCAAATCACTGCAATATTACTGGATAAAAAAAACTGTCTGACCACCGCACTACAAAAAGAGAGCTCGCAATTTGAACCAATCAATGTACTTCAAAAAAATTGCAATCCTGCAGGGACTGATTACAGCAGGTGGCAGAAGATGGCAGAGTTTGCTGTTGGCACGAGTGCTTATAATACCTATGACGTCAACTTTTTTCTTATCTGGCGCATACACACATACAGCCTAGTGCTGAAGTTGCACTTCCTCCCATTTACTGTCCGAGGAACTGAGCACGTGAGTCTTTGTGATTCGCTGGTTTAAGGGAGGCGGTTTAAGGGTAAAATGCATGAAAGTGATGGGGATGATTCACATGGTTAAGGTCAGTGTAGAGGTTAATGCAACCAGTGGACAGATAGAGGGGTCTGACAGGCTGGAGGACAGTCCAAAGACACAATGTCCCTACAAATCATATGTACCACTGAAGGCACTTTCTGAGTACGGTGCATCCAGAGAATTGGAGTCAAAGACTTTGGAGGAATATTCTGACTTACGTTCTGAGTAAGTCAGAACTTTGCGCATATGCGCGCGCACACACACACACACACACGATTACGTCTCCCTAATTTTGTATGTCTCAGTGGCAAACTGCAGAGGGAGTAGTACTGGCATAATCAGACAGGGGACTGGTCTTACTCATGCTACAATGCCAGTGCTGATATTTACCCTTACCACCAGTGCTAGTCACTGAATGCTGCAAGCACACATGGACTGCTACTGATAACAATGATGATGAGGATTTCTCAGCATAGAGATGTTCTATTATGGCTCTCACCAGGTGATGTGATTTCAAGATATTTGGAGGGGCTGAGGGTAGAGTAGACGGGGAAGGGGAAGGGGAGAGAGGGGCTGAGGGAAGTGGAGACGGGGAAGGGGAGAGAGGGGCTGAGGGAAGTGGAGACGGGGAAGGGGAGAGAGGGGCTGAGGGAAGTGGAGACGGGGAAGGGGAGAGAGGGGCTGAGGGTAGAGTAGACGGGGAAGGGGAGAGAGGGGCTGAGGGAAGTGGAGACGGGGAAGGGGAGAGAGGGGCTGAGGGAAGTGGAGACGGGGAAGGGGAGAGAGGGGCTGAGGGAAGTGGAGACGGGGAAGGGGAGAGAGGGGCTGAGGGAAGAGGAGACGGGGAAGGGGAGAGAGGGGCTGAGGGAAGTGGAGACGGGGAAGGGGAGAGAGGGGCTGAGGGAAGAGGAGACGGGGAAGGGGGAGAGAGGGGCTGAGGGAAGTGGAGACGGGGAAGGGGAGAGAGGGGCTGAGGGAAGTGGAGACGGGGAAGGGGGAGAGAGGGGCTGAGGGAAGTGGAGACGGGGAAGGGGAGAGAGGGGCTGAGGGAAGTGGAGACGGGGAAGGGGAAGGGGAGAGAGGGGCTGAGGGAAGTGGAGACGGGGAAGGGGAGAGAGGGGCTGAGGGAAGTGGAGACGGGGAAGGGGAGAGAGGGGCTGAGGGAAGTGGAGACGGGGAAGGGGAGAGGGGCTGAGGGAAGTGGAGACGGGGAAGGGGAGAGAAGGGCTGAGGGAAGAGGAGATGGGGAAGGGGAGAGAGGGGCTGAGGGAAGTGGAGACAGGGAAGGGGAGAGAGGGGCTGAGGGAAGTGGAGACGGGGAAGGGGAGAGAGGGGCTGAGGGAAGAGGAGACGGGGAAGGGGAGAGAGGGGCTGAGGGAAGTGGAGACGGGGAAGGGGAGAGAGGGGCTGAGGGAAGTGGAGATGGGGAAGGGGAGAGAGGGGCTGAGGGAAGAGGAGATGGGGAAGGGGAAAGAGGGGCTGAGGGAAGAGAAGACGGGGAAGGGGGGTTAGGGGCTTGAGGAGAGCGGAGAGGAGAGGGAGAGGGTAGAGGAAAAAGTGGAGGGTAGAGATTACCATCAGGCGGGTGGGGTGGGCTTCGGAGCCGTGGGGGCAACAGAGACCGTAGTTTTACCTTTAGGATGCTGGTATCTCTACTCTGATAGCCAGAACACTAATGTCTGTTGTGGTGGAAGCCTGGGGCCAGATGGAGATGACATCTCTATTGGAGGTGGCCAGAGGGCTGCCAGGATCTATGCTTTAGTGAGGTCCGGATGTTGAAGTTAAAGCTTGTTTACTGCATTTCTATACAATTTAAAAACACTAAAAAGCTATATTTGGAGAAAAAACATCCCACACTGGCTTTGAAGTGTTATAATATCTGCTTTTTGCCCTTTTAACACACTAACACAAGCACGCAGGCATAAGCACACAAGCAGGCACGCACATATTCACACAAACACACACGCAAACAAGCCTAAGCGAGATTTTGTCAATGGCAAATCTTTTTGGGACGGCCGGGCAAACCACATCACGGCGGAGAGCAAAACATTATGTTTTAAAGTTAATTTCCCGCAATTCTACACATTATTCCATGTTACTATGATATCTGAGTGTGACTAACAACAGCAAAAATCAGTGGAGGTCAGGGCCCCTGTGTTCCCAGTCGGTAATTCAGCCACGATTACTACACGTTTAGATAGTAGGCTCGACTAACTAGACTAATTTACCAATCTAAAAAATGTTAGCTGACTCGGCTTAATTGAGCGACTGTCAGCGAGTGACATGTAACAAGGGGGAAACTGCTGATGTACTGACAAGTCTCGTAATTACAACTTGTGGATTCTACTATTCTAACTCTCAACAGTAAATTGAGATCCCGAATAATCTGTATACAACACAGTACCAGTCAAAAGTTTGGACACACCTACTCATTGCAGGGTTTTCTTTATGTGTACACTTTTCTACATTGTAGAATAATAGTGAAGACATCAAAACTATGAAATAACACATATGGAATCATGTAGTAAGATTTTTTTTTTTTTTTTAAGAAATCAACAGCTGTCATCAAGGCAAAGGGTGGCTATTTGAAGAATCTCAAATATAAAATATATTTTGATTTGTTTCACACCTTTTTGGTTACTACATGATTTCACATGTGTTATTTCATAGTTTTGATGTCTGCACTACTATTCTACTGTCACACCCTGATCTTAGTATTCTTTGTTTTCTTTATTATTTTGGTTAGGTCAGGGTGTGACATGGCTGATGTGTGTGTCTTTGTCTAGTGGCCTGTGTCTGCACTTTTGTATGACAGCTTCACGTTTGTTTTGTCATTTTGTATAGTTTTAGTGTTAGTCTTCATGAATAAATAATAGAAGATGTGTTCATATCACGCTGTGCCTTGGTCTCCTCCATTCAACGAACGTGACATCTACAATGTAGAAAATAGTATAAATAAAGAAAAAACAGTGAATGAGTAGGTGTTCTAAAACTTTTGACCGGTGGTGTATATTTTCTTAATTACAGATGGCAGTTGTCATGACAGCCCAGTAAGATGGAGTCGTAGCTTTATTTCTGCAGTACCAAGGCAGAGCAGCAGATATGCCACATTACTTCACAGTCTTTAAAAACAGCCATTTTCAACTAACTAGACTAGACAATAAAAATCTAAGTAATGAAAAAGTTAAAATAATACTTTTCATTGTCGTCGCCCCCTCCCTTTTTGTACACTGCTGCTACTTGCTGTTTATTATCTATGCATAGTCACTTCACCCCCACCTACATGTACAAATGTACCTCGACTAACCTGCACCCCCGCACACTGTCTCGGTACCGGTACCCCCTGTATACAGCCTCGTTATTGTTATTTTATTGTGTTACCTTTACATTTTTATTTCTATTTTAGTCTACTTGGTAAATATTTTCTTAACTCTTCTTGAACTGCACTGTTGGTGTAGGGCTTGTAAGTAAGCAGTTCACTGTAAGGTCTACACTTGTTGCATTCGCGGCACGTGACAAATAAAGTTCGATTTGATTTGATTTTGAAGAAAAAAAAAAGAAATACATTGGCCATCAAGCAAACTTCTTATCCTTTTCAGTGCAACGCCTGGAACAGTGCTTGAAAGGTTTCTGAAAAAATCCTAAATGTTGTGGTTTGAAAACTGTCAAATACAAACTTTCAAAAACTCGAAAACAAACCTACACTCTCCCTCTCTGGCGTGTGATGATGCTCATGTCATCTCCCAATCTGTACCTCATTTGCAGTGAGTGATTCAATTCCTCCAAATCAGCCCTGCTTCCAACTACAGTTGAAGTCGGAAGTTTACATACACCTTAGCCAAATACATTTAAACTCAGTTTTTCACAATTCCTGACATTTAATCCTAGTAAAAATTCCAAGTCTTAGGTCAGTTAGGATCACCACTTTATTTTAAGAATGTGAAATGTCAGAATAATAGTAGAGAGAATGATTTATTTAAGCTTTTATTTCTTTCATCACATTCCCAGTGGGGCAGAAGTTTACATACACTCAATTAGTATTTGGTAGCATTGCCTTTAAATTGTTTAACTTGAGTCAAACGTTTTGGGTAGCCTTCCACAAGCTTCCCACAATAAGATGGGTGAATTTTGGCCATTTCCTCCTGACAGACCTGGTGTAACTGAGTCAGGTTTGTAGGCCTCCTTGCTCGCACACGCTTTTTCAGTTCTGTACAAAATTTCTCTATAGGATTGAGGTCAGGGCTTTGTGATGGTCACTCCAATTCCATGACTTTGTTGTCCTTAAGCCATTTTGCCACAACTTTGGAAGCATGCTTGGGGTTATTGTTCATTTCGAAAACCCATTTGCAACCATGCTTTAACTTCCTGACTGATGTCTTGAGATGTTGCTTCAATACATCCACATAATTTTCCGACCTCATGATGCCATCTATTTTGTGATGTGCATCAGACCCTCCTGCAGCAAAGCACCGCCACAACATGATGCTGCCACCCCCGTGCTTCACGGTTGGGATGGTGTTCTTCAGCATGCAAGCCTCCCCGTTTTTCCTCCAAACATAACAATGGTCATTATGGCCAAACAGTTCTATTTTTGTTTCATCAGACCAGAGGACATTTCTACAAAAAGTACAATCTTTGTCCCCATGTGCAGTTGCAAACCGTAATCTGGCTTTTTTATGGCGGTTTTGGAGCAGTGGCTTCTTCCTTGCTGAGCGGCCTTTCAGGTTATGTCAATATAGGACTCGTTTTACTGTGGATATAGATCATTTTGTTTCCTCCAGCATCTTCACAAGGTACTGTGCGGTTGTTCTGGGATTGATTTGCACTTTTCGCACCAAAGTACGTTCATCTCTAGGAGACAGAAATCATCTCCTTCCTGAGCGGTATGACGGCTGCGTGGTCCCATGGTGTTTATACTTAGATACTATTGTTTGTACTGATGAACGTAGTACCTTCAGGCGTTTGGAAATTGCTCAGAAGAATGAACCAGACTTGTGGAGGTCTACAATTTTTTTCTGAGGTCTTGCCTGATTTCTTTTGATTTTCCCATGATGTCAAGCAAAGAGGCACTGCGTTTGAAGGTAGGCCTTGAAATACATCCACAGGTACACCTCCAATTGACTCAAATGATGTCAACTAGCCTATCAGAAGCTTCTAAAGCCATAACATTTTCTGAAATTTTCCAAGCTGTTTAAAGGCACAGTCAACTTAGTGTATGTAAACTTCTGACCCACTGGAATTGTGATACAGTGAATTATAAGTGAAATAATCTGTCTGTAAACAATTGTTGTAAAAATTACTTGTGTCATGCACAAAGCAGATATCCTAACCCACTTGCCAAAACTACAGTTTGTTAACAAGATATTTGTGGAATGGTTGAAAACTGAGTTTTAATGACTCCAACCTAAGTGTATGTAAACTTCCGACTTCTACTGTAACTAAAGTTTGTAACCTCTCCCTGCTCATTATAGCTCCGACCAACAGTAAATACAACATTGCTTGTTCCCTCGCGCATATGCACACACAGGTCCCCCAGATGCCTGGCCTCGCTCGTCTTGTGTTCTTCATTAATGTTTGAGTGGTTATTTGATAAACGAGGACAGCTACACCGGCCATGCTCTCTGTGTTAGCAGCCTGTCACAATCTGTGTACGACAGCTTTCATAACCCAGAGAGCACCCATGACCCGATAGGGGCCAGCCAATCACATGATCTTACGAAGGTCCTCCAATGTCATGCTCTCCTAAATGGACTTCTGAGAGACACAGACAGGAAACCACTTTTCACTTACAAGAAACACCAACAGGTAGGTTAGAGGACTTTGTGTATGAACTGGCCTGGCTAGTTGCTATGTATTGATACATTCAACTAAGTATACTGTCGGCCACCACACATTCAACATTGGTCATTCATCTACCGTGGGGAGGGTCTCAGAGAAGGACACATGTAATATGATACAAAGATTCCTCCAGGAGTGAATGTACAGACTTGATTAATTCACCCATGATCCTCTTTCACCACTATTTAATCATCTTTCAATCCCTCTGCCTATGACACAGATTTATTTCGACCACGAGGCATTTGGGCAGTCTGACAAAAAGCAAGTGTGGATCCTTTAAGTAGCCATGCTTTCACAAACTAAAATAGTCCCCTCTCTGCTCTACTGAGATGGCAGACTGAGATGGCAGACTCAGGGGATTACCCCATCCTACAGGCTCCTTCCTAAACTTCCCCTTTTCGCCAATGAAGAGTCTCACTTCCTATTTCAGGGGACAAAAGAGGAAATGAAAGGGAGAATGTGTGGATCAGCAAAAACATACCATTCCCCATGATCTCTCTCTCATTCTCCCTCTCTTTCCTCTTTCCTTCTCACGCACACGCACGCGCACACACGCACACACACACACACGCACACACACGCACACACGAACACACATGCACACACAAACAAATGAACATGATTGAAAAAGCAACATCTTTGGTATTGATTTCTCTGTAAACGAAACCGCTGTATGTTTACACGTGGTTTATTGATTTGGGGATATACTGTCGTCAATGTACAGTATCTGTCGTCATCTGTCGTCATGTACGGTATCTGTCATCATGTACGGTATCTGTCGTCATGTACGGTATCTGTCGTCATGTACGGTATCTGTCGTCATGTACGGTATCTGTCATCATGTACAGTATCTGTCGTCATGTACGGTATCTGTCGTCATGTACGGTATCTGTCGTCATGTACGGTATCTGTCGTCATGTACAGTATCTGTCGTCACTGACATACAGCTGACTGCTTGCAGGACCAATCAGCCGAGCTGATTCTATAATATCAGCACATTTGAAGGAAATAGGAAGTGTGATGACCATCTTCTCACGCACATTACGGCACATGACTCTGTTAGCACAAGAATGTGGTCTAGAGCGAACTAACACCAATCCCTTTTTACCACTTGATGTTTGAACACTTATGACATCAATCTCAGGTCTTTAAATAAACACATCTGACTGGTGACATTTCTGAGAGCTTCCTCTCAGCCCTGCATCACGGGCCCTCAGCAACAGGAAGTGACACGTGGCTACTGACTCACCGCAGGCACCAGTAGTTTGTTGACCTCGTCCACAGCCCGCTTCAGCTTAATCTCAGCGCGGTTCTGTGCGTCCTCCACTGTGATCAGGACATGCAGGTCCTCGTTGAGGTGCTCCCAGTTGGGTTTGCCGCGGTTCTGCTCTTCCTGACGGGGGGAACGGAGGAAAAGAGTTCAAAACAAGTCCAGACAGAGGTTGTACTTCATGGGCCGGTTTCCCAGACACAGATTAAACCTAATTCAGGACTAACAGATTCTCAATGGAGAAGAGCTTTTTAGTCCAGGACTAACAGATTCTCAATGGAGAAGCGCTTTTTAGTCCAGGACTAACAGATTCTCAATGGAGAAGAGCTTTTTAGTCCAGGACTAACAGATTCTCAAAGGAGAAGCGCTT
The DNA here is from genome assembly GCF_036934945.1 of Oncorhynchus masou masou. Lineage (NCBI taxonomy): Eukaryota > Metazoa > Chordata > Actinopteri > Salmoniformes > Salmonidae > Oncorhynchus > Oncorhynchus masou. The sequence goes on from NC_088235.1 coordinate 59,760,796, forward strand.
TTTAGTCCAGGACTAACAGATTCTCAATGGAGAAGCGCTTTTTAGTCCAGGACTAACAGATTCTCAATGGAGAAGCGCTTTTTAGTCCAGGACTAACAGATTCTCAATGGAGAAGCGCTTTTTAGTCCAGGACTAACAGATTCTCAATGGAGAAGCGCTTTTAGTCCAGGACTAACAGATTCTCAATGGAGAAGAGCTTTTAGTCCAGGACTAACAGATTCTCAATGGAGAAGAGCTTTTTAGTCCAGGACTAACAGATTCTCAATGGAGAAGAGCTTTTTAGTCCAGGACTAACAGATTCTCAATGGAGAAGAGCTTTTTAGTCCAGGACTAACAGATTCTCAATGGAGAAGCGCTTTTTAGTCCAGGACTAACAGATTCTCAATGGAGAAGAGCTTTTTAGTCCAGGACTAACAGATTCTCAATGGAGAAGAGCTTTTTAGTCCAGGACTAACAGATTCTCAATGGAGAAGAGCTTTTTAGTCCAGGACTAACAGATTCTCAATGGAGAAGAGCTTTTTAGTCCAGGACTAACAGATTCTCAATGGAGAAGAGCTTTTTAGTCCAGGACTAACAGATTCTCAATGGAGAAGAGCTTTTTAGTCCAGGACTAACAGATTCTCAATGGAGACGAGCTTTTAGTCCAGGACTAACAGATTCTCAATGGAGAAGAGCTTTTAGTCCAGGACTAACAGATTCTCAATGGAGAAGCGCTTTTTAGTCCAGGACTAACAGATTCTCAATGGAGAAGAGCTTTTTAGTCCAGGACTAACAGATTCTCAATGGAGAAGAGCTTTTTAGTCCAGGACTAACAGATTCTCAATGGAGAAGAGCTTTTTAGTCCAGGACTAACAGATTCTCAAAGGAGAAGAGCTTTTAGTCCAGGACTAACAGATTCTCAATGGAGAAGAGCTTTTAGTCCAGGACTAACAGATTCTCAATGGAGAAGAGCTTTTTAGTCCAGGACTAACAGATTCTCAAAGGAGAAGAGCTTTTAGTCCAGGACTAACAGATTCTCAATGGAGAAGAGCTTTTTAGTCCAGGACTAACAGATTCTCAATGGAGAAGAGCTTTTAGTCCAGGACTAACAGATTCTCAATGGAGAAGAGCCTTTTAGTCCAGGACTAACAGATTCTCAATGGAGAAGAGCTTTTTAGTCCAGGACTAACAGATTCTCAATGGAGAAGAGCTTTTAGTCCAGGACTAACAGATTCTCAATGGAGAAGAGCTTTTTAGTCCAGGACTAACAGATTCTCAATGGAGACGAGCTTTTTAGTCCAGGACTAACAGATTCTCAATGGAGAAGCGCTTTTTAGTCCAGGACTAACAGATTATCAATGGAGAAGCGCTTTTTAGTCCAGGACTAACAGATTCTCAATGGAGAAGAGCTTTTTAGTCCAGGACTAACAGATTCTCAATGGAGAAGAGCTTTTTAGTCCAGGACTAACAGATTCTCAATGGAGAAGAGCTTTTTAGTCCAGGACTAACAGATTCTCAAAGGAGAAGAGCTTTTTAGTCCAGGACTAACAGATTCTCAATGGAGAAGAGCTTTTTAGTCCAGGACTAACAGATTCTCAATGGAGAAGAGCTTTTTAGTCCAGGACTAACAGATTCTCAATGGAGAAGAGCCTTTTAGTCCAGGACTAACAGATTCTCAAAGGAGAAGAGCTTTTAGTCCAGGACTAACAGATTCTCAATGGAGAAGAGCTTTTTAGTCCAGGACTAACAGATTCTCAATGGAGAAGAGCTTTTTAGTCCAGGACTAACAGATTCTCAATGGAGAAGCGCTTTTTAGTCCAGGACTAACAGATTCTCAATGGAGAAGCGCTTTTTAGTCCAGGACTAACAGATTCTCAATGGAGAAGCGCTTTTTAGTCCAGGACTAACAGATTCTCAATGGAGAAGAGCTTTTTAGTCCAGGACTAACAGATTCTCAATGGAAAAGAGCTTTTTAGTCCAGGACTAACAGATTCTCAATGGAGAAGAGCTTTTTAGTCCAGGACTAACAGATTCTCAATGGAGAAGAGCTTTTTAGTCCAGGACTAACAGATTCTCAATGGAGAAGAGCTTTTTAGTCCAGGACTAACAGATTCTCAATGGAGAAGAGCTTTTTAGTCCAGGACTAACAGATTCTCAATGGAGAAGAGCTTTTTAGTCCAGGACTAGGCTTAATCTGTGTCTGGGAATCAAATCAAATTGTATTTGTCAAATGCGCCAAATACAACAGGTGTAGACGTTACAGTGAACTGCTTACTTACGAGCCCTTAACCGACAATGCAGTTTTAAGAACAATATGTGCCAAGTAAAAAAAAAAAAATAGATAAGTAAAACATTTGAAAATGTAAAAAAATTATAATTAAAGAGCAGTAGTAAAATAACAGTAGCAAGGCTATAATACAGGGTGTATCGGTAGAGAGTCAATGTGCAGGGGCACAAGTTAGTTGAGGTAACTGAGGTAATATGCACACGTCGGCAGAAACAGGCCCCATATATGTTTTGATGGGGGTCAGAGGTCAAATATGATCAACGACCAATGATTTGTCAGTATGCATGTATGGGCAAATTTACTCACTCCAGAATATCACATGATAACGAACACATCTCCATAGGCATGGTTTTCATGACATGTACCACTGCCAGAAGAGTTCTAGAAAATCCCAAAGTAAATCCTCCATGTCAGGAAGCATGTAAGATCCACGGACTCGTTGAACTCCCCACATTCTTCACGAGACCTCACTGAGAGTGGAACGGTTTCCCTCTTGTTTTCCTTTATTCAATAAAGCTAATCTGTTCAGAACGAGGCAAAAAAAAATAGCCAGTGTTACCCGCAGTGGCTCCACGTGACAGACTAAAAAGGACTGTCTGGGTCAAACCACAGGTTAAACTGGAGGCGGCCAGGAGGTTACGCAACGTCACTGGCGGCTTTTTATTCTCGATCATTTCCTCTCTTTACTCTCCGGACCTGCAGCACTGCTGAGCCTTAGGGATCAGCGCAATGGAACCCGAATTATTGTATTAAACGCAGCGGCTCCTTTCCTCTGGTGAAGGAAAGTCTCAGCATCATTTTAGCTATAGTTAAAAAACTACTTCCATAAATACTAACATAAATATGCTTCCAGCTTTTAAAACAAGAAGTGCGTGTGAGTGGGGTTCCATTGAATTCCAGCCTCAATATTAGGATCAAATGTCACAATACAACTCTGACATTTCCCTCTCTGCTTCCTCGCCAGCCCAACACTCCAGAACGAACAGCAACCGCCCGTTACCGAACGGAGGAGAAGAAACATGGTAAACAAACAAAAACACGGCGTATCCGAAAAAGACTCCACTTTGATCTGCCTAAATCCATGACAACGCAGCGGAAGACAGGACACACAGTACATGACATCAAAGGTGGCGTTCCTATACAAAGAAGGCTTGTATACCTAACACGGAGAGAGACAGAGAGACGGGGGAGAAAGAGAGAGAGAGAGAGAGAGGGTGGGGGGAGACAGAGAGACGGGGAGAAAGAGAGAGAGAGAGAGAGAGAGGGGGGGGGGGAGACAGAGAGACGGGGGAGAAAGAGAGAGAGAGAGAGGGTGGGGGGGAGACAGAGAGACGGGGGAGAAAGAGAGAGAGAGAGAGAGAGAGGGTGGGGGGAGACAGAGAGACGGGGGAGAAAGAGAGAGAGAGAGAGGGGGGGGGGAGACAGAGAGACGGGGGAGAAAGAGAGAGAGAGACGGTGGGGGGGAGACAGAGAGACGGGGGAGAAAGAGAGAGAGAGAGAGGGTGGGGGGGGGGAGACAGAGAGACGGGGGAGAAAGAGACAGAGAGACGGTGGGGGGGAGACAGAGACAGAGAGACGGTGGGGGGGAGACAGACAGACAGACAGACAGAGGGGAGAGACAGACAGACAGACAGACAGACAGACAGACAGACAGACAGAGGGGAGAGACAGACAGACAGACAGACAGACAGAGGGGAGAGACAGACAGACAGACAGACAGAGGGGAGAGACGGGACAGACAGACAGACAGAGGGGAGAGACGGGACAGACAGACAGACAGAGGGGAGAGACGGGACAGACCGACAGACAGAGGGGAGAGACGGGACAGACAGACAGGACAGAGGGGACAGAGGGGACAGAGGGGACAGACAGACAGACAGACAGACAGACAGACAGAAAAACATTAAATTCTAAAACCACCTGAAAGGAAGCGATTCCCAAACCTTCCATAACAAAACCATCACCAACAGAGAAATTAACCTGGAGAAGAGCCCCCTCAGCAAGCTGGTCATGGGCTCTGTTCACAAACACAAACAGACCACTCAGAGCCCCAGGACAGAAACACAATTAAACCCAACCAAATCATGAGAAAACACATTGAAAAGAATTTACAACAAAAAAACAGAGCAAACTAGAATGCTATTTGGCACTAAACAGAGAGTACACAGTCACAGAATACTTGACCACTGTGAATGACCCAAAATTAAGGACATCTTTGACTATGCACAGACTCGGTGAGCATAGCCTTGCTATTGAGAAAGGCCGCCGTAGGCAGACCTGGCTCTCAATAGAAGACAGGCTATGTGCTCACTGCCCACGAAATGAGTTGGAAACTGAGCTGCACTTCCTAACCCCCTGGCAAATGTATGACCATATTAAAAACACACATTTCTCTCAGATTACACAGACCTACAAAGAATTCGAAAAACAAATCCAAATTTGATAAACTCCCAGATCTATTGGGAGTAGATATCTATTGTAGATATCTATTGGGCAACCAGTGAAGAACAAATACAACCTATATTAATGTTTATTTATTTACCCTTTTGCACTTTAACTATTTGCACAATCATTACAACAGTGTATATTGACATAATATGACATTTGAACTCTCTTTATTCTTCTGGAACTTTTGTGAGTGTAATGTTTACAGTACATTTTTTATTTCACAAATGTTGATTATCTATTTCACTTGCTTTGGCAATGTAAACATTCAGTTTCCATGCCAATAAATCCCCTGAAATTTTGAGAGAGAGAGAGAGCCCATTGCCCTCTATGGTTGTGAGGTCTGGGGTCCGCTCACCAACCAAGACTTCATAAAATGGGACAAACACCAAATTGAGACTCTGCACGCAGAATTCTGCAAAAATATCCTCCGTGTATGTAACGGCGTTCTTCTTTTGTTGAAAGAGAGTCGGACCGAAATGCAGCGTGTAGGTTACTCATGTTTAATAGTGAAACAAACAAAACAAACTATACATGAAATAACAAATAAATACAAAACAACAAACAGAACGTGAAACCTATTACGGCCTGACTGGTGAAACTAACACAGAGACAGGAACAATCACCCACGAAATGTAAAGCGAAACCCAGGCTACCTAAATACGGTTCCCAATCAGAGACAATGAGAATCACCTGACTCTGATTGAGAAACGCCTCAGGCAGCCAAACCTATTAAACACACACACCCCTAATCAGCTACAATCCCAACTACTACAAACCCCAATACGAAACTGCAATACATAATAAACCCATGTCACACCCTGGTCTGACTAACTAATAAACTAAAACACAAAATACTAAGACCAAGGCGTGACAGAACCCCCCCCCCCCTAAGCTGCGGACTCCCGAACGCACCTCAAAAACCATAGGGAGGGTCCGGGTGGGCGTCTGTCCATGGTGGCGGTTCCGGCTCCGGACGTGGACCCCACTTCATAAATGTCATTATTCCTCCCCTTCGCGTCCTGGGATAATCCACCCTCATCGCCGACCATGGCCGAATAGTCCTCACCCAGAACCCTACATAACAGAGGAGCAGCTCGTGACTGAGGGGCAGCTCGGGACTGAGGCAGCTCGGGACTGAGGGGCAACTTGGGACTGAGGGGCAGCTCGGGACTGAGGGGCAGCTCGGGACTGAGGGGCAGCTCGGGACTGAGGGGCAGCTCGGAACTGAGAAGAAGCCCAGTACTGAGAAGAAGCCCAGTACTGAGAAGAAGCCCAGTACTGAGAAGAAGCACAGCCAGGCAGTTGAATCCGGCAGATCCTGGCTGACTGGCGGATCCTGGCTGACTGGCAGATCCTGGCCGACTGGCGGATCCTGGCTGACTAGCAGATCTGGCAGATCCTGGCTGACTGGCGGATCCTGGCTGACTGGCAGATCCTGGCCGACTGGCGGATCCTGGCTGACTAGCAGATCTGGCAGATCCTGGCTGACTGGCGGATCTTGGCTGACTAGCAGATCTGGAAGAGTCTGGTTGACTGGCAGATCTGGAAGAGTCTGGCTGACTGGCAGATCTGGAAGAGTCTGGCTGACTGGCAGATCTGGAAGATTCTGGCTGACTGGCAGATCTGGAAGAGTCTGGTTGACTGGCAGATCTGGAAGAGTCTGGCTGACTGGCAGATCTGGAAGAGTCTGGCTGACTGGCAGATCTGGAAGAGTCTGGCTGACTGGCAGATCTGGAAGAGTCTGGTTGACTGGCAGATCTGGAAGAGTCTGGCTGACTGGCAGAGTCTGGCTGACTGGCAGATCTGGCAGAGTCTGGCTGACTGGAAGAGTCTGGCTGACTGGCAGATCTGGAAGAGTCTGGCTGACTGGCAGATCTGGAAGAGTCTGGCTGACTGGCAGATCTGGCTGCTTCATGCTGACTGACGGCTCTGGCTGCTCCATGCTGACTGGCGGCTCTGGCAACTCCATGCAGACTGGCAACTCCATGCAGACTGGCAGCTCCTTGCAGACTGGCAGCTCCATGCAGACTGGCAGCTCCTTGCAGACTGGCAGCTCTGGCTGCTCCTTGCAGACTGGCAGCTCTGGCTGCTCTATGCCGACTGGCAGCTCTGGCTGCTCCATGCAGACTAGAAACTCCATGCAGACTGGCAACTCCATGCAGACTGGCAACTCCATGCAGACTGGCAACTCCATGCAGACTGGCAACTCCTTGCAGACTGGCAGCTCTGGCTGCTCCATGCAGACTAGCTGCTCCATGCAGACTGGCAGCTCTGGCTGCTCTATGCAGACTGACAGCTCTGGCTGCTCCATGTAGACTGGCAGCTCAGGCTGCTCTATACAGGCAGGAGGCTCCGGCAGCGCTGTAGAGGAGGAAGGCTCTAGAACCGCTGAACAGGCGGGAGACTCCGACAGCGCAAGAGAGGGAGAAAGCGCTGGCTGCGCTGAACAGGCGAGGCGCACTGTAGGCCTGATGCGTGGTGCTGGCACTGGTGGTATTGGGCCGAGGACACGCACAGGAAGCCTAGTGCGGGGCGCTGCTACTGGAGGGCTGGGGTGTGGAGGTGGTACTGGATAGACCGGACCGTGCAGGCACACTGGAGCTCTTGAGCACCGAGCCTGCCCAACCTTACCTGGTTGAATACTCTCGGTTGCCCTGCCAGTGCTGTGAGGAGAAATAGCCCGCACTGGGCTATGTAGGCGAGCGCAAGGCTGGTGCCATGTAAGCCGGCCCAAGGAGACGCACTGGAGACCGGATGCGTAGAGCCGGCTTCATGGCATTTGGCTCGATGCACAATCTAGCCCGGCCGATACGCGGAGCTGAAATATACCGCACCGGGCTATGCACCCGCACTGGGGACACCGTGCGCACCACTGCATAACACGGTGCCTGCCCGGTCTCTCTAGCCACCCGGTAAGCACAGGGAGATTGCGCAGGTCTCCTACCTGACGCAGCCATACTCCCTGATAGCCCCCCCCCCCCCAAGACATTTTTGGGGCTGCTTTTCGGGCTTCCATCCACGTCGCCGTGCTGCCTCCTCATACCTGCGCCTCTCCGCTTTATCCGCTTCTAATTCCTCCTTGGGGCGGCGATATTCACCAGGCTGAGCCCAGGGTCCTTTTCCGTCCAGTTCCTCCTCCCATGTCCAATTCTCCAAATGGTGTAGCCTCTCCCACTGAAGCTGCTTCTGTTGCCTCTCGTGTAGCTCCTGTTTCCTCTTCGCCTGCTGCACCTTTGGGCGGCTACACTCCTCTGGTTTAGCCCAGGGTCCTCTTCCGTCAAGGATTTCCTCCCATGTCCAGAAATCCTTAATACGCGGCTCCACTTCGGGCTGCACCTGCCTGTTGACACGCTGCTCGGTCCGAGTGTGGTGGGTGACTCTGTAACGGCGTTCTTCTTTTGTTGAAAGAGAGTCAGACCGAAATGCAGCGTGTAGGTTACTCATGTTTAATAGTGAAACAAACAAAACGAACTATACATGAAATAACAAATAAATACAAAACAACAAACAGAACGTGAAACCTATTACAGCCTGACTGGTGAAACTAACACAGAGACAGGAACAATCACCCACGAAATGTAAAGCGAAACCCAGGCTACCTAAATACGGTTCCCGATCAGAGACAACGAGAATCACCTGACTCTGATTGAGAACCGCCTCAGGCAGCCAAACCTATTAAACACACACACCCCTAATCAGCTACAATCCCAACTACTACAAACCCCAATACGAAACTGCAATACATAATAAACCCATGTCACACCCTGGTCTGACTAACTAATAAACTAAAACACAAAATACTAAGACCAAGGCGTGACAGTGTACAACGTAGAACACCAAATAATGCATGCAGAGCAGAATTAGGCCAATACCCATTAATTATCAAAATCCAGAAAAGAGCCGTTGAATTCTATAATCACCTAAAAGGAAGCGATTCCCAAACCTTCCATAACAAAGCCATCACCTACAGAGAGATGAACCTGGAGAAGAGTCCCCTAAGCAAGCTAGTCCTGGGGCTCTGTTCACAAACACACCCTACAGAGCCCAAGGACATAAGCACAATTAGACCCAACCAAATCATGAGAAAACAAAAAGATAATTACTTGACACATTGGAAAGAATTTACAAAAAAGCAGAGCAAACTAGAATGCTATTTGGCCCTACACAGAGAGTACACAGCGGCAGAATACCTGACCACTGTGACTGACTCAAAATTAAGGAGAGCTTTGACTATGTACAGACTCAGTGAGCATAGCCTTGCTATTGAGAAAGGCTGCCGTAGGCAGACATGGCTCTCAAGAGAAGACAGGCTATGTGCTCACTGCCCACAAAATGAGGTGGAAACTGAGCTGCATTTCCTAACCTCCTGCCCAATGTATGACCATATTAGAGAGACATATTTCCCTCAGATTACACAGATCCACAAAGAACTCGAAAACAAATCCAATTTTGATAAACTCCCATATCTACTAGGTGAAATTCCAGTGTGCCATCACAGCAGCAAGATTTGTGACTTGTTGCCACGAGAAAAGGGCAACCAGTGAAGAACAAACACCATTGTAAATACAACCCATATTTATGCTAATTTATTTTCCCTTGTATACCTTAACCATTTGTACATTGTTAAAACACTGTATATATATATATATATATATATATGTAATATGACATTTGTAATGTCTTTATTGTTTTGAAACTCCTGTATGTGTAATGTTTACTGTTAATTTTAATTGTTTATTTCACTTTATATATTCACTTTACATATTATCTACCTCACTTACTTTGGCAATGTTAACACGTTTCCCATGCCAATAAAGCCCTTGAATTGAATTGAATTGAATCAGACAGACAGACAGACAGACAGACAGACAGACAGACAGACAGACAGACAGACAGACAGACAGACAGACAGACAGACAGACACAGACAGACACAGACAGACACAGACAGACAGACCAGACAGACCAGACAGGACAGACAGACAGGACAGACAGGACAGACAGGACAGACAGGACAGACAGGACAGACAGAGACACAGAGACACAGAGACACAGAGACAGGAGAGAGAGAGCAATATCAGATCAAGGATGTTTCTCTGTTGAACTGGGATGAAGCGTGCAGCCTGACACAAACAAACACGGTTCTCTGAACACAGACATGTCTGACGTGTGAGAGACTCCCGGGGCGTCGTGTGTGAGCCGACAGGAACAAAGAAAGGACCTCGATTTGGTTTGTTAATCAGATTTGTCTTTACGATCTCATCAAGTTAGTTCAGGGAAGAAGAATTTGACTCTTTACGTGGACTGTGGTATTTTGGAGTATGGTATTTGGTGGAAGTATATGAACAATTATACACTAAAATGTTTCAATCGAAATCTAACCTGATGCCACCTTGTTTCTCAGCTCAGTAGCAACAGTGCCTGTACATACTATAAATCTCCCCCGGAAATGATAGGTGACAAAATGCTTTGATTTACACGTGAATTAAAGATGCCACTGTTTAAAGAAAAGGAGGGAGCTCTGACGAGACAGAGGTGGGGCTGTATGCCGATAAAGGCCATTGCCATGACGAAAGCTTTTCATCTCCCACCTTTTAAACAGGGGAAAGTAGGGAAACGGAGAAGGAAAGATGAAAGACCCTCTAAGTGTCTTTGTCAGAAGAAAGAGGCGTCTAGTAAAACATTTGCTCATCCCCTCCTCCTCCCTTCTCTGCTCATACTTGGTGCCCCCCCCCCCCCCTCGTGATTTTCCCAAAATGAAAAATCACGATCTGATTGATACAACAAATCATTTTTTCTCTCACTGTAGCTACAAATGGGAAATTGATGACCTGCGGTCGGTGATTGGGTCCCACTGCCCCTGTATTTTGTGCCGTGATTCAGGAATCCAATGGCTCTTACCGAAAATCACTTATTTGAAATGACATGTGTGGATAATGTGTTGTCAGAAAGACCTTGTGGCGGGGGCTTTATATTAGAAAGTGTGATAGGCTTCTTGTAACCCGCTGGCCGGCAAATTATGGCATGCGTAGTCATTCTCAACACACTCCGAAGGTTTTGAACGCTTGGATGACCATAGTTCAAACCACAATCATGAACACCCAACTAAACATCAACCACATATTATGTGATTATCTAGGAATCCATCTCAACCGGGAGCAAATACACCGTACAACGACGATATTGATAAGATTTCCTTCTCATATTCCCTGGGTATCTACTCTCTCCCGGATTGATTTATCTCCTATTACGAGCACCCAAAAAAAATGGATCCCCAGCGTCGAGCTGTCACAGACCAGCCCACCCACTAACACACCATCAATAACAACCAGGAAAAGCCATAGCAACACTACCAAAAGGGGTTCAGAGGGGTGGACAGATGTGTGTGTATATGTGGAGGGGGGCGGGGTTGGATCCGGCACGGGGTACATCAGAAGTCCGGTGGAAGTCGGCTCAACGCGAGCGTGCACACACACACACACACACGTATGAAAAAACATCTGCTCTCTCTCTGCCCGCTCTCACTTTCCCCCCTTTCTCTCTCTCACCACTGCCATGGACCAGGAACATAATTAATTACCATAAATCCATGGGCCAGCTCTTTTGTAATCCTAACCCAGGCAATAATGCCTCCCCTGAAGGAATCAGTCAGCCCCACAAAAGAACAGTGCGGGAGAACACAGTAGCGTGGGCCAATATGACAGAACAAAGGACGACTAATTGGGCAGAGTGAAGACAGGGGAACTGAGGAGGGAGGTGGGCGGGGGTCTATGGGAACTTAGAGGGTGGTACAGGCTACTTAGGAAGGTGGGTTGGTGGGTATATCCTAGCTTTAAAACGTGTGCGAGTGTGTGTGTATGCGCCTGTGTGTGTGAGCGTGCATATGACTATATGACTAGGTGTGTGTGTATGTGTGTGTGTGCGCGCGCACACACACACACACACACACACACACACACACACACACACACACACACACACACACACTGGCATGTAAACAGCTAAAAGCCATTCCATTATTTATCTCTTTTTGGCACCGTTCCTAATAATTTATTTCCGTCAGTGAGTCACTGTGAAGAAACCGAACACAGTAGGCGCAAAAGGAAGCTAGGTTGAAGACCCGGTTTCTGAAGACCCGCTGAGGTTGCTGTCGAATAATGAGATGTAAAGAAAGGTCTCTAGTTTCACAATGAGGGAGTGTACTATACAGAAAGGCTTGTCAAGATGAAACACCTCCACTCTGAATCAAAGTTGGGAGCTATTGCAGTGAGTGGCGGCATCTGTAATAGTCGGGGAAAGTGAGGGCGGAGAAACGAGAAGAGAGATTAACAGTGACTGGGCTCCTCATGTCAGTGTAACAGTGTCAACGGTTTAAAGGCAGTGGGTTTTCTTCAAAAGGAAAAGGAATGTACAACTCCGGATACATGGCTCAGTCAGGCTGGTTCAACCTGCTACTGTTGAAAGCTTTTAAGACTGAACATTTCTCTCTCTCTCTCTCTCTCTCTCTCTCTCTCTCTCTCAATGTAGAGTCCAATCAGAGAAATGCGCGCACACACTGTGCAGGGATATGAGGTTGAGGGTATAAAGTTAGGAGCATAAGAATGTGATGTTTCCTGAAATCCAGACGACTTCTTGATTGTGTAAAAAGACTCCTTGTCAAAGGATTTATGAGGAACGACACATCCAGGGTCAGGCTGTGTGGCTATTGTTCCAGCACTCTCGTTTGCAACATTCCAGCACAGAACCGGAACTCTGTCGGCAATAAGGATTATACCCCCCTACCCCTCCCCATACAATACCCACACACTCCCATATGATACACACACACACACACACACTCCCATACGATACACACACACACACACTCCCATACGATACCCACACACACACACTCCCATACGATACACACACACTCCCATACGATACCCACACACACTCCCATACGATACACACACACACTCCCATACGATACACACACACACACACACACTCCCATACGATACACACACACACACACACACACTCCCATACGATACACACACACTCCCATACGACACACACACACACACACACACATGCTGAATGTACACACACACACACAGAATGTACACACACGCACGCACACAGAATGTACACAAACACACAGATGTAAACACACATTACCAGTTGGCTCATAAAAGTGTGTTGACAGATGAAAGTCCGTGTGCATAGGATGTGTACATAGCAGTTTACTTCTCTATGGAAAGGCAAACAAAACAACGCATGTATTTTCATACTCTCGAAGCTTAAACAAACTCGACTTTTGTCCCTACCCAGCAAACTGGAAACATCCCAAGAACATTAGATTCCCATGAAGTTATAGTTAGGGTTTGATCTAACATCAGACATGCTAATATCCTAATAACAACATTTGTTTTTTTTCCAGAAAATGTTTTTAATGAAATATCCTTGGAATGTCCTCCTAATGTTCACTAAAAATGTTGAGCGCAACATCTTTAACAGCCAACCGCAGAACATTCTCCAACTGTTCTCATTCGGTTTCCAGGTAACGTAATAACAGAACGGACCAGTAATGTTTGGAGAACACTCTGCCGCAACAAAATGTGAGAGCAAATAGAAATGGTTCTGAGAAAAACATTATCGGAACGTTCTGCTAATGTTGATGGAAATGTTATTCAAAACGACCCATGTCAACAAGCAGTGAACATTCCCACAACGCTCTCGCAAAGTTATAGTGTGACGTTAGGACATGATTGCTCCAATAACATTCCTTAAACATTCTTCAGCAAATCATGTCCGGGTTGAATTCAAATTGGCTCTGAGAAAACATTGCTGGAACGTTCTGCTAACATTAGTGGACACTTCATCCGAGACACCCTACCCAGGTATAGGCTCTCCATTTTATAAATAATCCTGCAGCAACAGGAAGTGGGAATTACTATGTGGATTATTAATTAATGGACATTTTTGATCCATTTTCCGTTAGAGCAAATCAAGTCTGACATTTTAAAGTGGAAATGACAACTTCAGAAGCATTTTAAAACCTTGAATACACCAGGCAGGACAATGTATCCTGCAACTGAGTGGTCAAATTAAGATCCTGTACAGGCCTAACAACCAATCAATTATTTTTAATATGTATTTTTTTTTTGCCTTTACTTAACCGGGGGAAACGCATTGAGACCTGGGTCTCATTTTCAAGGTTGCCCTGGGAACAACAAACCAACATAATCAGTATGAAAACAACACTATCAATTCAATTTCAACACACCTAATATCACATAAAAAAACATCAATCAAAACAAATGCAGTTCTCCTTCACCACAATCCTTCGAGACCAGAGAGTCAAGCCTCAAAGTGGCCTGCAGGTTATACCATGCACTAGGGACACAATAACTAAAGCCAATCTTCCCGGACTCCGTGGAGACTTCTAGAACCAGCCAGTCTTGAGAGCGAGTCGGGTAGTGGCTGGATTTCCAATTAAGAAGTGAGTTGAGGTAGTTAGGGAGTTTCTGGAGAACTGCTTTATAAACAAATAGCAGCCCATGTTGGGCCCTTCTGGTAGTCAGACTCCCAGGCAACTGCAGTATATAAAAGGCAATGACGTGTACAAACATTTTCTAAAATGATAAAACGCAGGGCTGTGTGATAGATTGAATCTAAAGGTTTCAAAACAGAGGCTGCTGCGTGCATGTAGATGATATCACCATAGTCAAGTACTGGGATGAGCAACGCTTGAACAATCTTCCTCCTGGTTCAAAAGTAAAGCAAGATTTATCTCTATAGAGGAAACCGATCTAAATTCTCAGCTTCTTTGTTCGTTTTTCAATGTGTGTTTTAAAAGACAGCTCATCATCAGTCCAAATACCTAAATAATTAAGAGGGACTTGCTCAATTTGGGCCCCCTTCAAGGTGCAGTGACACAGATCTTTAGGGTCAATTACACAAGACCTGGAGAACAACATAAACTTGGTTTTAACAACATTTGGCACTCATTTAAGATCAGTGGGCGATTCCTGCTGCACTGAGGGCACACGGGAATAAATAACTGTGTCATCCACATAGAGATGTAGGTACCAGTTATTATTATTATCCAGGGACAAATAATTTATGTAAATAGTGAACAGTAAAGGGACTAGTATTGAGCCTTGTGGCACTCCTTTAGACTGAACTCCATCAGCAGATGTACATTGACTTTGTGCAGGTCATTTTTACCCTGCCGCAAGGCCGCTTGGTCTAGACCACGAGTCAAATCTCATTCCACAGAGGGCCGAGTGTCTGTGGGTTTTCGCTCCTCCGTTGTACTAGATTGATGAATTAAGGTCACCAATTTTGGATAGCCTCCGCAGCAGGAGTGCGTGATCAACCGTATCGAATGCTTTAGACAGATCAATACGAAGGGCAGCGCAGTGCCGTTTCCTGTCTAGCGCATTAACTGTGTAATTTATGACTAGAGAGGCAGCCGAGATGGTGCTGTGGCCAGGTCTAAAGCCTGACTGGTGAGCATTCAGAATGCATTATCCCTCTAAAAAAAAGGCTGTAGCTGAGAAATCAAATGTTTTCGCTAAACGTGAACGTTTTGAGATGATAATCATTAAGATGGCAGGGATCGCCAGCGAGCGGGAGAACACAAGGGCCGCCTTCCACGGCGTAGGAATAATACCCAAGAGAATGAATAGAGAACATTCCAAGGGTGTATATTGATAACAACAAACAACAAACAGCTAACATTAGGACGATAACGCCCCCACAAACATTTCAATCGTGTCTTTACGAGGTTGCCTGGGCATGTAATAACACAACGTTCCGGTGATGTTCTTAGACAAGATGTTGGAGCAAGAGAAGTGGTTACGACGAAACATTGCAGGAACATTCTGCTAACGCTGATGGATATGTTACTCAAAAACACCCATAACAACAAGCATGGAACATTCCTCCAATAGTCTCATAAAGTTACAGTGTGAAGACAGCTTGGCTGTGGAAACGTTGGCTATTAAAAGTATTGCATGTGAGCTCCTAGATTACAGCAGCTCTTCTTTGCTTTTCATAGTTGTGACATTATGACATGGTGGTTCTGATTACATTACCTGGAGTTATTAATAAAAATGTAAAAAACTCCCTGGAATATTCCGTTAATGTTGGAGATATTACTACTAACGCCTACTGTATGACAACAAACAGAGACGATTGTCAAGTTCTGTAAGGTTATGGCATGACGATACAGAATTGCTCTAAAAACACACTTCCGACGATAAACGGAAGTAGTTCTGAAAGCATTGCTGCAATGCTCTGCCAATGTTGATGTGTAATGTGACATTATCATATGAAGTTGCCAAACTTTTAAAGAAAAGGCATCTCCATGTTCTTACATCATTACATTTTATGAGGGTATTGTCCAAACATTGCTATAGCTTTTTTAAAGAATGGTAGTCAAGCAGATTTGAACCTGTGATCTGCAAGCCTTGTAGGCTACTTAGTCTGTTGCGCCAACAGGATCCTAATGTGTCGAGTGGATTTCCCTTCGTACTGAAATTCTCCAATTATAATCCCAACAGAACAGCCTCAATACTTTTGCCCTCAGAACAGCCTCAATTCGTCGGACTACAAGGTCTCGAAAGCGTTCCACAGGGATGCTGGCCCCTGTTGACTCCAATGATTCCCACAGTTGTGCCACATTGGCTGGATGTCCTTCGGGTGGTGGACCATTCTTGATACACACGGGAAACTGCTGTGCGTAAAACCCCAGCAGCATTGCAGTTCTTGACACATTCAACCGGTGCGCCTGGCACCTACTACCATACCCCGTTCAAAGGCATTGAAATCCGTTGTCTTTCTCACTCACCCTCTAAATGGCACACATACACAATCCATGTCTCAAATGCCTCAAGGCTTGAAAATCCTTCTTTAACCTTTAACCCCACAATCTACACGAATGGATGGGATCATAGCTTGCACCTGGATTCACCTGGTCAGTCTGTCTTGGAAAGGGCAGGTGTTCCTAATGTTTTGTACGCTCAGTGTATATGTATATGTACATCTACAGTGCCTTTCAGAATGTATTCACACTCCTTGTTACAGCCTGAATTTAAAATGGATGACATTTATATTTGCTTTGTCACTGGCCTACACTCAATACCCCATGACGTCCAAGTGGATTAGTGTTTTTAAGTATTCGACCGCTTTGTTATGGCAAGCCTAAATATATTCAGGAGTAATAATTTGCTTAACAGGTAACATAATAAGTTGCATGGACTCCCTCTGTGTGTAATAATAGTGTTTAACACGATTTTTGAATGACTACCTCATCTTTGTACCCCACACATAAAATGATTTGTAAGGTCCCTCAGTCGAGCAGTGAATTTCAAACAGATTCAACCACAAAGACCAGGGAGGTTATCAATGCCTTGCAAAGAAGGGCACCAACAATTGGTAAATTGGTAAAAAATAAAAAGAGCAGACATTGAATATCCCTTTGAGCATGGTGAAGCGATCATTATACTTTGGAAGGCGTATCAATACACCTAGTCACTACAAGGATACAGGCCTCCTTCCTAACTCAGTTGCCGGAGAGGAAAGAATCCACCCAGGGATTTCACAGTGAGGCCAATGGTGACTTTAAAACAGCTACAGAGTTTAAAGGCTCTGATAGGAGAAAACTGAGAATGGATCAACAACATTGTTGAATTGACAGAGTGAAAACAAGGAAGCCTGTACAGAATAAAAATATTACCAAAACATGCATCCTGTTTGCAACAAGGCACTAAAGTAATATTGCAAAGAAAAACGTGGCAAAGCAATTCACTTTCTGTCCTGAATACAAAGTGTTATTTTGGGGCAAATCCAATACAACACATTACTGAGTACCACCCTCCATATTTCAAGCATAGTGGTGGCTGCATCATGTTATGGGTGGGCTTGTAATCGTTAAGGGTTGGGAAATTTTTCAGGATAAAAAAGAAACGGGATGGAGCTAAGCACAGGCAAAATCCTAGAGGAAAGCCTGGGTCAGCTTGCTTTCAACCAGACACTGGGAGATGAATTCACCTTTCAGCAGCACAATAACCTAAAACACAAGGTCAAATCTACAATGGAGTTGCTTACCAAGAAGACAGTGAATATTCCTGAGTGGACAAGTTACAGTTTTGACTTAAATCTACTTGAAGATCTATGGCAAGACCTGAAAATGGTTGTCGAGCAACGATCAACAACCAATTTGACAGAGCTTGAATAATTCAGAAAAGAAAAATGAGCAAATGTTGCACAATCCAGGTATAGAAAGCTATTAGAGACTTGCCCAGAAAGGCTCACAGCTGTAATTGTGGAGGTGATTCTAACATGTAATCAAGATATATTAATGTAAAAAAAAATGTATACTAGAATTTTTCTTTGACGTTACACACCATTTTGTGTAGATCGTTGACATAAAATGACAATTAAATCCATTTTAATCCCACTTTGTAACACAACAAAATGTGGAAAAAGTCCAGGGGTGTGAATACTTTCTGAAGGCCCTGCATGTGGACCTAACCGCAATCGACAAGGCAATGACTTAACATGATTTTTGAAGTCAAGTTTTTGGGGAAAACAAAAGTTAAAACATCCCAACATTACAGTATATAAAGAGGACTGATAGAGTAAGAAATAATAAAGCATACCTATTCTTCTAGATTCACTTACCCTCTCCATTGCAAAGACAAAGACCACGACCTGGAAGTCAGAGTAAAGCTGTCAACAACTTTATCTTTTTGTTAGTCCCATCCCAGTGACGCAATGGATTCATTCCAGGGATAATGCTTATAAACTCCCAGATTCAATCCCTGTTTGTGACTATCAACAAAATATGGAAAAAATATGTTTGTACAGTAAATGTTTATGTGATTCCAGATAATTGCCATATCTGTTGCTACATGGACTGTTGTGCAATTAACTTCCTTAACAGTAAGATTATTATCATTACATTATCATTATGGGAAGTATGTCATCAAAATCTGTCCTGTTGTGTACACTCAGTGGCCAGTTTATTAGGTACACCACCCCACATGGCCTTGACGTGTTACATAAAGCAAGCAGACAGACATCAAGGCATTCAATTACTGTTCAATTGAACGTTAAAATGGGCAAAACGAGTGACCTAAGCGATTTTGAGCATGGCACGACTGTTGGCACCACGACCGTTGGTACCACGACCGTTGGCACCAGGCACGTTGGCACCAGGCACGTTGGCACCAGGCACGTTGGCACCAGGCACGTTGGCACCAGGCACGTTGGTACCAGGCACGTTGGATCCAGCATTTCAGAAACGACTGCAGTCTTGGGCTTTTTACGCACGACAGTGTCTCTCCGGTGTATCGAGAATGATGCGACAAATAAAAAACATTCAGTCGGAAGAGAGACATTCAGTCGGACATTCAGTCGGAAGTGAGAGGTCGAAGGACAATAGCTAGAATCATGCAAGCTAACAGGCGGGTCACAGACAGACAAATAATGGAGCAGTACAACAGTGGTGTGCAGACCGGCATCTCGGAACGCACAACTCATCAAACCTTGTCATGGATGGGCTATTGCAGCTGACCGCCACACCGGGTTCCACTCCTATCAGCTAAAGACAAGAAGAAGCTGCTCCAGTGGGCACGCGATCACCAACACTGGACAATTTGAGGAGTGGAAAAATATTGCCTGGTCCAACTAATCACGGTTCCTGTCGCGTCATGCTGATGGCAGAGTCAGAATTTGGCGTAAGCAGCATGAGTCCATGGCCCCATCCTGCCTGGTGTCAACGGTACAGGCCGGTGGTGGTGGTGTACTGGTGTGGGGAATGTTTTCCTGGCACACGTCAGGTCACTTGATACCAATTGAGCAACGATTGAACGCCACAGCTTATCTGAACATTGTTGCTGACCAAATCCAATAGAGCATCTTTGGGATGAGATGTAATGGGCTGTTCGCAGCGTGAATATAACGCCGTCCAATCTGCAACAACTGCTTGATGTCATGGACCAACATTACTGTGGAATGTTTCCGACACCTTGTACACCCATGCCCCAAAGAATTTAGGCTGTTCTGGAGGCAAACGGGGCCCGACCCGGTACTAGATGGGTGTACCTAATAGACTGGCAACTGAGTGCATACTGCATACTGCACAAGCATTTCGCTACACTCGCATTAACATCTGCTAACCATGTGTATGTGACAAATAAAATTTGATTTGATTTGATATCCCCACTATTTTCCAACAACCTAAAGAAATGTTTTAGGAACTTCTAAAAAAACATTTTAATAAAGTGTTCTGGGAATCTTCTTGCAACATATTTTTCCAACCTAATAGAACCATTGTAAAGTTTTTGTGGACATTTTCTGTGTTTTGAGAACATATCTTTTGTATTCACCACCAGACTGTTCCCACAACCCAATGAAACATTCTGGGAACCTTTAAAGAACAGAAGGAACGTGCTCTGGGAATGTTCTTGCAACCACAGGCGAATGTTTTTACAATCGTGCATAATCAGCACAACTGGATAGTTTTTGTTTTATGAGAACATTTGTGTCAACCTAACAAATGTTCTAGGAACTTTCACACAACCAATTTTGGTTTGCTCAGTGTATTGTCCCTGCTGAGCCAGACATGCTGTCTAGCAGAATATGCCACGAGGAGGCAGTAATTAAGGGGAACCTTAAGATTCAGCACACTAATTCAAACCACTAAGCAATGAGCTCAAGGTTAGCTGCACGGTTAACTACTGTAGTGTCGCTTGGAGACCTGTGGCAATACTGATGCAACAAACAACAAGACTGATATGTATGTAAACTATGCACAGTGTTGCTTTAACAGAGCAACTTGGAAAGTCATTCCCAGACTCTCAGAGAGACGTAGAGAGAGAGAGATACATAGAGAGAGACGTAGAGAGAGAGACGTAGAGAGAGAGAGCGAGAGAGAGAGATCGAGTGAGTGAGAGATACGCACACACAGCCACACACACACAGTGTCTCAGAGAAGGGGAGCAACTGTGGAAGCGATGTGCTGTGCGAGTTGAGTAGGCAGTGTGGATATGGGGCTAGAGTAGAGTAGATCTGTGTGAAGCCACTCTGATAGTCATAATAACTGTAATAGCCAGAGGGCTTCGGGCAGTTGAAGACAGAGTCTGTCTGAACGCTATTGTAAGGACAATGGCCTGTGTGGTTGGTTATGTTTGTGTGCTCATGTACGTGTGTAAAGCAGAGAGCGAGAGAGAGAGAGAAAGAGAGCGAGACAGAACGTTTAGAGTAGGTGTATGTATCTGTGATATTTTTCACCAGCTTATGGTGCCAGCAGCAGCAGAAGGACGAGGAGGCGGCAGTGCCACTACTGCTGCCAGGGACAGACAGTGCAGCCCTCATCTGGCCCCCGTCCTCGTCTACTGCCTTTATTACCACTGGTCATGGACGCACAATTCATTAAGCTAACCTGGCGAGCCTCCTTCCCACAGCATCAGAGCACACAACAGAACACTAATGTCTGTCACACTGAGAGACACTGAGGCAATCCCTGCCCAGCGCTGCTGAGACCCCGCCCACTCTAAGGCTGTAGACACCACCTGCTGTGCCACCATTTGACTCAAACATCACGCCACTTCCAGGGCTGACCTTACACCAAGCTCTCCACATCCAGGACTGTTTAGCAGGATTGTCTGTCGTAACTGAGAAAGCCCCACCCGGCATATAAATGTTTTGTGTGGTTTCACATAGCCCTGCTAGAACTGGAGCTCCTAACACTTATCCTATGGCTACGTGAGTTAGTGTGGGAGCGCTCCTGCTCAATGGTTATCTATTGGCTGGCTGCTGTGGTGGTGCTGTGTTTCCACACCGCCTTCTGCATTCCACAAGACCCAATCTGTGCCGGCAGGCATTTGTTTCACTTAAGGAGTGTGTACGTGGCACGAGACAGTACGCAGAGGACAAGGACACCGGCCTCTGCGCTGCTCGGTCATCGAATAAAATACGTGCGGGTAGCGAGGAACCCGATAACCACTGCAACAACAACACCCTTCAGTCACAGAGAGGCAGAGAGAGGCAGAGAGAGGCAGAGAGAGGCAGAGAGAGGCAGAGAGAGGCAGAGAGAGAGAGAGAGAGAGAGAGATGGAGAGAAAAGACAAAAGACTAAACAAGTGAGAGGGAAGGAGGGGAAGAAAGAGACTGGGAACAGGAGAGATGGACGAACAGAGGAAGGGCAAGAGGGGGTCATTGACGGTGCTTTATGATGCGAGAAAGACCAGTAGTTTTGATTTACTCTGTCATACAGTACATCACTAACACCATAGTGGTCAGGCTAAAAAGAGAGCCTCGCCCCGCTCTGTGGTGGGAGATATGATACAGATAGAGCAGCTGGGTTTCTGCAGGACGGCGAGCTGAAGCAGATGTGGGGGGGGGCAGGAGACCACAACATGGATATCAGAGACACTTGTTTTATTTTTTCTGCCAGCGCCCCCACTGGGACTATGTGGAAGAGCTCAGATAACCATCTCCACTAACACCACTTGTCCAAATAGAAGGCAGGGCCCTGCTTATACAGTGGAAACAAAAAAACAGACCTTTCTCCGAAAAGAGAAAGATGGGAAATAAATAAATGTCTGTGTGTGTGTCCCCGTGTGTGTGTATTTGTCTATGTGTCCGTGCGTATGTATGTCTAAGAGGAGCCCCTGGTCCCAGACCACCTCCCAGTGCTCCTCTCCCATCCTACAGGGGCCAGGGTTAGAAGATCACACCGCCCCAACATGGTCACGTTTCAGGGACAGGGCCAGGCTGGACTGGGGGCCCATCTAGCCCCACAGATCTGAGGCCAAGGACAATGTTTGAACACCTGCCCCTCCCACAGCGACAGTGCAGCTTGGGGGAATGATTGTTGTTTCCCAATAGGAGGAAATATCTGAGATCTTCAGACGGCCCTGCAGACTAGTGGACACACCCTTGGAGGGTAGTAGTACTGCTCATGGACACAGTAGGGAAACACACTCTACCAGTTTAACACAATGACTGGAGCCTGTATCAATGGAAGGCATCTGAGAAAAGACGAAGAGATTAGGGCGGTCAATAGCTGAAATGATCGATAATGAGAGAAAATTAAGTAAGGTTTTACTTTGGAAATAGCAATCTGTGTGTGAGGGTGAGTTTATAGTGCCTGAGTGTGTGTGTGTGTGTGTGTGTGTGTGTGTGTGTGTGTGTGTGTGTGTGTGTGGTCTTGTTCTTCCATCCTCGTGGTGGCCTGAAATCACCAAAAGTCCACACAAGGATAGTAAAACCAGAAAATTCTCCCTTGTGGGGACATTTTAAGGTTAAGGGTTAGAATTAGGGTTAGGTTTAGGGTTCAAATTATAGGTTAAAGTTAGGGTTAGGGGAAATAGGATTTTAAATGGATATACATTTTAGGTCCCCAAGACCAAACAAGTGTGTGGTTGTGTGTGTGTATGCTCGCCTTACCTTCTTCTTGTCCCTCATGGAGCCTTTTCCGCGCACCATGATTTTACATCCTGTCTCTGCCTCCAGCTGCTTGGCTGTCAGCCCCCGTGGTCCCAGGATACGGCCCACAAAGTTAAACTGCCAGAGAAACACACACACACAAATTAGAACCTGGGCTTAGAACCAGAGCAGTTCTTCAACATAGTCAACAGGACATTTTATCATTGATAAGTATGAGGACATAATAGACAGTTGAAACATATCTGTAATGGAAACGTTAACTGATTATCTCAACCCTGACATGTTGAGAAGAGAGCGGGATCAGATACAAAGATATGGAAACACAGAGAAAGAACGAGAGAACAAGGCGATGATGCAGACGAGGTAGCCCCTCGCTTGACCCTCCCACCTCGCTGTAATCTCACGCCCTCATCACCCGCCTGGCGCTCTTCCACAATGACGCTCGATGGCGGCTGAAAAGCAGCCGATATCGGGAGTGTCTCGCGACCAGACGCCGCTGACAAGATAAGGCCCAGCAATCGTTTCGCCCATCGATCAGCAGCTCCTCCCTGCTCTTCTCCTCACTGGACTTTACACTGCCTGTCAGTCAAGACTCACGAGGGCTGCTGCATATCGATGAGCTGGGACTGAGACTGACACACAGACAGGTCCTGGGCCTTAAAGGACAAGAGAGACGGACTGACTGACTGGTCAAGTTTATAGCAACATGACCTACTGGATTCAAATGAAACAGAGCAAGAACAATGAACGTTTTTAAAGATTGGCAATCACCATTATCTCCGCTGATCACTTCATGTCAATACAGATGTGAGATCTTAATTTGAGCCGGTTTGCTACAGCAGGAAAATAATCCCGCAGCAACAGAAAATGTGAATTGTTATGTGGACTCGGTAGCGGTACTCCTTGTATATAACCTCGTTATTGTTATTTATAGTGTTACTCTTTTCTATTTTTATTAGCACATTTGATACTTTTTAACTCTGAATGGTTGGGAAAGGGCTCATAAGTAAGCAATTAACGGTAAAAAAAACAGTTCAAGACGACACCTGTTTGGCGCATGTGACAAATAAAATTGTATTTGTTTTTAATTATAATGAATGGACATTTTTGAATGGGTTGATACATTTTTCGTGTGGGGAAAATCAAGTCAGAATTGTAAAAAGTGGAAAATGCTAACTTGAGAAGTCTTTTTTTAAACCTGAAATACACCACATGTTTTACATTTCCTGCAACAGGGTGATCAAATTAAGATCCTACATCTGTACATTCACTTTGACAGTGTTTTGAATCAGAGTCGACTTGACACTACAGGATGTGAGTGACGAAGAGCTGTGGGAAACATATGGACTACTATGGTTACTCCCTCCTCTGTGGCTATCAAAGTGCTGTGCTTGAAGTATTGACAATCCATTCAAATGAGGCCCGGAAGATTTTACTGAGTTACAGTTCATATAAGGAAATCAGTCCATTTAAATAAATTCATTCGGCCCTAATCATTAGGCCCTAATCTATGGATTTCACATGACTGGGAACACAGATATGAATATGTTGGTCACAACGCCATACACCTGGTCTGCGGATTGAGGCCGGTTGGACGTACTGGAAAATTCTCTAAAACAACGTTGGAGGCGGCTTATGGTAGAGAAATAAACATTCAATTATCTGGCAACAGCTCTGGTTGACATTCCTGCAGTCAGCATGCCAATTGCACGCTCCCTCAAAAGCTTGAGACATTTGTGGCATTGTGTTGTGTGACAAAACTGCACAAGCTGCACCTGTGTAATGATCATGCTGTTTAATCAGCTTCTTGATATGCCACACCTGTCAGGTGGGTGAATTATCTTGGCAAAGGAGAAATGCTCATTAACAGGGATATAAACAAATTTGAGCGCAAAATTTGAGAGAAATACACTTCTTGTGCGTATGGACAATTTCTGGGATCTTTCATTTCAGCTCACGAAACATGGGACTAACACTTTACATGTTGCGTTCATATTTTTGTTCAGTGTATATTGTCTTTCTGCTGGCTCTGCGGCTCTCGTGCCCAAAGTTGTGTACTGTGTGATGAGTAAGAGTAATGTTTATCGTGTGCTCTGCCCTTCTTTTAATTTTGCTCTCTCCCTCCCCCTTTTCCTCTAGTCTCTCCCTCCCCCTTTTCCTCTAGTCTCTCCCTCCCCCTTTTCCTCTAGTCTCTCCCTCCCCCTTTTCCTCTAGTCTCTCCCTCCCCCTTTTCCTCTAGTCTCTCCCTCTCTATGGAAATTCTGTCCATCGGCAACATGAAGATCTATTTGCTTACCTTTGACTACCAACCCGAAAGAAAGTACAGAATATACAAGAAATGCCTACAAACATTGTGGAATCTCCAGTTTCACCCTCCAAACCTCCAAAGGACTGAGGTGTACAGAATAAACAGACCCCATGCTGTCCTTTCTGTGTGTTTCAGCACCTCGCTGAAAGCCCAGTTGTTTTAGCCGTTTGTCAGCTGCCAAAGTAAGGAGTTTGCACCTGGCATGGTTGAAAAGGGCACATTCTGCTGCTCTGCCATGCACTATGTCCCTATACACAATACACACACACACACCACTCTCGAACGAGAAGAAATAACAAAGACAATATCTCAGCATAGAGACACAGGTCACTCCATAGAGAGACACAGGTCACTCCATAGAGAGACACAGGTCACTCCATAGAGAGACACAGGTCACTCCATAGAGAGACACAGGTCACTCCATAGAGACAGCTTTCTGCATAATCCTCCATGCCTGCAATTTAAGACAATCTCACTTTGATTGGGCATCACAGAGCTATACAGGTTTTTGCATGACGGTGTTCGAGAGCTCAGTCAGCGGTGTCCTTCTAGTCAATCACGCTTTCTTGTCTCCTGGAGAGAGAAAAAAAAAGTTCTTTTTGAGCCTGAACAATCATAGAAACCACGGGACTTCCTCATCTTCACAAGTACAGCTCAGCTCAAATTCACCGGGAAGGTAAATCAAAGAGCCAGGCTACAGGAGTTATCTCCACTCTCTTGACGCAGGTCTCCCTGTACCATGATGCCGTCGTGTTCGGTGCAATACAGAGACACCAGTCACGGAACAACCATCCCTTTCAGCCTACAATTCAGAAGAAACCCATCGGCGCAGCTGCCAGGAGATTCCGCATCGAGGCAGGCTCTCTCTCTCTCTCTCTCTTACACCTTGACTGTCATGATGATGATCACCATCAACCTCAACATCACGATGACCATCTACTGGACCCCCCCCTGTATTTTGCCTACCTACGACATTTCAACAAAATATCTGAGCCGTCGGAACCCTTCTGGTGTTCCAAAGCATGAAAAGCCAAACGCATTATCATAGTCAAACATCCACTCCTCCGTAAAAAAAAAAAAAAAAAAAAAAACGGGTCATGAAAGAGCATCTGACTTATTCATAGTGACACAACCCGGGCACAACAAAAAGTGCAAGTGACAGCATGAAGGTGAAAGGGGGACTCGAAGCAACACTTCTCAACCCCCTCTGGTCTCCCTCCGGTCTGCCTCTGTCACCTGCATGTTGATATCCTTCCTTTAGGAGCATCCCTCTCTCCTCTCCTCCTCTGCCCAGCTTTTGTGTTCCAAGTCTCCTAACCCATCATGCCAAGTAGAGTACCTTGATGCATTTGGCAGTGATGAATGCCTCCGAGTAGTTTTGAGGTACAGTAGTGTGTGTGTCTGTGTGTGTGTGCTTTCCCTGCACGTGCATGTGTTTTGAGAGGACAGTAGTGTGTGTGTCTGTGTGAGTGTGTGCTTTCCCTGCACGTGCATGTGTTTTGAGAGGACAGTAGTGTGTGTGTCTGTGTGAGTGTGTGCTTTCCCTGCACGTGCATGTGTTTTGAGAGGACAGTAGTGTGTGTGTGCTTTCCCTGCACGTGCATGTGTTTTGAGAGGACAGTAGTGTGTGTGTCTGTGTGTGTGTGTGCTTTCCCTGCGCGTGCATGTGTTTTGAGAGGACAGTAGTGTGTGTGTCTGTGTGTGTGTGTGCTTTCCCTGCGCGTGCATGTGTTTTGAGAGGACAGTAGTGTGTGTGTCTGTGTGTGTGTGTGCTTTCCCTGCACGTGCATGTGTTTTGAGAGGACAGTAGTGTGTGTGTCTGTGTGTGTGTGTGCTTTCCCTGCGCGTGCATGTGTTTTGAGACGAGGAGAATAAAAAAGGGCAGAATTAGAATTCCATCTTGTCAAGTGAAATCTGGGTGAGGGACTGGCAAGGTGAGAGAGGGGATTTGCGTGAAGGTTATCAGCATTGGTAGGGTTAGTGTGCTTCAGACAGGAACCGTCTTTGTGGAGGGTGCCCCCAACCCCTCACGTCCCTCTTCCAGTAGGGCCGGGACGATACCAGTTTCGCAAATCCTCATTAGTACCGTGGCAAGGAAACAAAACACACAATTTCACTTCTTTAGGAAGACATGTCGTCACCCACAGTCACAGGACACAGTATTTGACACACAGCGGGTTTTTTAACGGCCTGCTTTGTGTTCTCATTTATGCCATTGGGGGGGGGGATGATTGTGATACTGGTATCATCCCAGCCTTAACTTCCTGTATTTAACCTTTTCTGTCAGACGTTGAGTGATCCGCATGGCAGCTGCAGCTCACTCAGGATCACACTGGGCATTCTCTTCCTGTTAAAGAACCAACACAGGGCCGCGCAGCAGGTGCACTGGGGTCAAACACTGTATTTATGTCCACTGTCCGCGTGTTTATAAAGCAAGTGAGTCTCTTGGCCCAACTGCACAATTTCCGACATTTCTAGGGTGGACGGGTGGGACACTGGACCGGGTGGATGGAGTAAGTTCAAATCATTGCAGTAAAATAGTGGATCCAAACCCCCATCCATAGTATTGATCAGAGCAGCCAGCTGGAGAGGCCAACAGGACAGAGACAGATTGAGTCAGTGGCCCCAGCAATGACACAACCCACCTCCACTCCTCCCCCTAAACTAAGAGAGAGAGGGAAGTGGAGAGTGAGAAAATCCATCGAAGCTAATGGAATGTCTAATATCTGCTTTTAAAGGACTCGCCCTATTTATCCAATCTGGGCAGTGGAGATTAAGTATGTTTTCCATCAACTACAATAAAAACCTAAAGTAATTAAGGCCATTTTAAACCGAGAGCATGCTGGACCAATCGGCACACACTCCCACTGATCTCATTGTTTTATGAAGATAAACGAGCTACTTTAATAGGCAAATTAATTACTGCGTGACTTCTAATAGCACTCTGCTCTAATTCCCTTCTGCAGGATTGTCTTTTGTTTTCATTATTACGGAGGACCAGAGGGCGAGCGTGCAGGAAGAAAGGCCATATAGCTCTTTCAAGAGGTGAGTGTGTGTGGGAATGTGCGTGTGATTATTGACCTTATCAGAATTGACCTTTCAAATATTGTTTATGCATGTTTGAACATGAAACAGGGTTTTCTGTTAAGCAACTTTTTTTCCCAATTCATTAATTAAAACTAGGCTTTTTTTCACTTAAACGTTTCAATTCGCGGGTCAGAAGAGTCCTTATAGCCTTCTCCCGCTCGAATAAACAACATGCATCTTCTAGTGATCTTTGGGCAGGACAGGCGCTTGTCAATCACAAAGCGAGCAATGACGGGGAAACACTTCCGGTTTGTCAGAATGCTGTCTGTCCCGCCTCTCGTGCATTATCGTTGTGCGCTGTGGTTGGCTGCATGATGCTTCATCGTCTCCTGTGAGTGAATTTACACGCCCCATGAAATCCACTTCATTGTGAATTATTCTTTTATTTTGCCTGTTTCGTAGGCCTACAGTCAGTCACAGTCTCAGGGCGTATAGGCTATTTTGCTGTTCTTTGATTGACAGCTTGCGTTGGCTAGTGTATAAAAGGTGTCGAACTGACCGGAATAAAGTCAATCTCCTATATGCCTTTGCGATCCATAAAACATGCAACGTAGTTATATGCCCACGGTAGCGCTCCAGGAGAAGTTAACCCCAACAAGAACTGCTCCCCGGGCGCCGATGACCTGGACGTCGATTATGGCAGCCCCCCGCAGCTCTCGGATTCAGAGGGGTTGGGTTAAACGCTGAAAACATATCTTCACATGAATGGATTCAGTTGTGTCCCCCTTTCCCTTGAAAGTGACTCGTCAGTGTCGCCTAGTGACGGGCAAACGGCTCTTTTTGAACAGATATTTTAGGTGAACGGAAACCGAATCGCATCGATGAGCGAGCCGTTCTTTTGGCTCCTCCATTTGCATACTGGAAGGCTGCTTCTTGGCGATTATCTGCAGTTAAATTATCAAAACATTCAATGAGAAAGTTGCAAGGGCATAAATATCATATCCTCCCAAAAATGCTCACCTCCCCTGTTATTGTAATGGTGAGAGGTTAGCATGTCTTGTGGGTTTGATCTTTGTGTCTCTAACTTACTCACTCATCGTTATTCACGATTCATCCATGATTACCTGTAATCATGGTAGCATCCAGATTAATGTAGAGGTGTTCAGAAACATATTCTGTTCTTATTTACAATAAAAGTGATTCCAAAATGACACTACATGATTTACCATTCATTTCTATTGGGCAGAAAATAATCTGAAACACAACCAAAACAAACTGCAAATGCATCCAACAAGTGTGTAGAGTTACACACTTGATATAGTCATTGTGTGCTTGGAGTATGGGACAAAACACTACTTTTACTACTTTAATACACATAAGTGAATTTGTCCAAATACTTTCGGTCCCATAAAATGGGGGGACTATGTACAAAAACTGCTGTAATTTCTAAACGGTTCACCTGATATGGATGAAAATACCCTGAAATTAAAGCTGACAGTCTGCACTTTAACCTCATAGTCATTGTACCATTTCAGATCCAAAGAACTGGAGTACAGAACCAAAAACAACAAAACATTTGTCACTGTCCAAATACTTTTGGCCCTCACTGTACATGGAACTATCCAAATGAAGTGTTACCGAATCTTCTAACTGACTCTTCATAAGCGAAGGATTTTCCTCCCCATAACCATAGATTTAGTAGAATGCCCTATTGGCATTTCGTCATCCGTTTGAGCAGTGTGTGTTGGATGACAGAATGAGGTGAGCCTCATCCCCTCCCGGATGATGATGCTGTGTGTCAGCTGAGCAGTCCTAATGTTCTAATGAACCCTAATTAACCTTCATTAGCCATGCTTGTGACCCACAACGCCTGTGTTGCTGGCACCTTCCTATCTCCCCTGCGTCTAGCTTGGTTTCTTATCATCACAATAATGAGGGGGCTAATTTATACGGCATAGTTCACCTAATCACAGACAGCCCCCCCTCTTCCTCTCTCACCCCTTTACTCACTTCTCAATCTTCTCTGCACCTCAAGTGGACCTCACGCAGCATGGATGGGAGGGAGGACTGACCTCTTAAAGTCAAGGTCACTCCTCCCAGCCCTCTGTCTCTCACACACAAACAAGTGTGCGGACAAACACACACACACATAAACCACCTACGCAGGGACAACACACGCCCACGCCCACCCCCACACAAAAAACACTGGAAAAAGCAGCTGCTCAATCTACAGTCCCAGTCCAGTTTGGGTCTCTCTGCGTCACTCAATTAAAAGTAAGACACCTGGAGTGATGGATAAATTACATCCACTAATGCTGTCTCTCTGCTAGAGTGCTTATTCTTCAAATAGGGAGAGAGAGGGAGACACACTACATACATAGCACATGCGCATATGCACGCACGCACACACACACACTTCCAAATTGCCTATCTCCACTCTTCCCTCTCTGTCTGTCTCTTCCTCCCTCCCTCCCTGTCTCTTCCCCCTCCCTTCCTGTCTCTTCCCCCTTCCTGTCTCTCCCTCCCTGTCTCTTCCCTCTCCCTCCCTGTCTCTTCCCCCACCCTCTCTCTTCCCCCACCCTCTCTCTTCCCCCAGTCTCTATCCCTCCTTGAGGTGTGTGAAGGATGGCCAAGGCCAAATGAGAGGACTGTGGGAGAATGAATCCAGCCACACATGCTTCTAATGATTAATAAATCAGTGATGGTCTCTCTCTCTCTCATCTCTGCTGTGGACGAGCATGACCCAGAAAAGGACACGCAGCAGCCAAATGATTGATGACAACAGCTCATTTCCACTGCCTGTCCCTCTCCCTCAAACTCACACTGTTGTATTGAGCACAATTAAAAGCTTTGTCCCCACAAACTCCTGAAATGTATTTATAGTCCACTAGAAAACAATACGTTAACCACACTATTCCCCCTTTCTTTTTCAACACACACACACTCTTTTTCAACACACACACCCTCTTTTTTCAACACACACACCCTCTTTTTTTCAACACACACACCCTCTCTTTTTCAACACACACACCCTCTCTTTTTCAACACACACACCCTCTCTTTTTCAACACACACACCCTCTCTTTCTCACACACACGTGCGCATGCTCTCTCACACACACACACACACACACACACACACACACACACACACACACACACACACACACACACACACACACACACACACACACACACACACACACACACACACACACACACACACACACACACACACACACACACACACACACACACACACACACAGAGAGAGAGAGAGAGAAATACCCAAACAAAAACAAAAACTCAGTGTGAGGCAATGCCCTTCTGGATTCCTGTCTTTCATTGCCTAATAACATTGTTCAGCAAATTGGAATGGGTGTGGGCTGCCAAAACAGTGGCAGCAGTGCTGCGAGGAGTTTGAAGGGGGAAATTCATTTCCGTGCCGCTGCTCTCCTGTCCCTGTGATGAGGGTGAGACCCGAGAGAATGTCTTCTCTCTTTATCAGACAGACCAGGCCATGACTCCCCTGCCCCAATTCCTCCAACTCATCTCACACACACATTCATCATCAACTCGCCCACCCACACAGTGGTAGGTTCCCTCAAATCAAGCACACACACTTACTATGTTGTGAAATCTGTTATGAATGTATTGTAATTTTAATTTGTCTTTAAAATGTATAATTGCCTTAATTTTGCTGGACCCCAGGAAGAGTAGATGGGGATCCATAATAAATACAAACATCAACACCTCTCCCACCCTATCCTTGATTGTGACACTTCCACTCCCTCCTTAAACCCCACCATTACTCCCTCTAACCCTCCTCCCTCACCAGGTAGCACCCCATGCCTGCCCTTAACCATCACCCCCCCAGGTGGAGGTATTGGGTATCCCTCAGTAACCCCCTCCCCTACATTTACGCACGCACCATCCCTCTCTACCCCCACCCTCGCACGCCACCTGGTGCTAGAATTGGAGTGCTTCAGAAGCAGTTCCATGAAGAGCCATAGAGCTGAGTTTTAAGTGAATGGTTTCCTACATGGGGGTCCTGGCTGAGGGAAGGAGGTTCTCACCCAAGATTTGACGGTACATGGCCCTGTCCATCGTCCCTTTGATGCGGTGAAGTTGTCTTGTCCCCTTAGCAGAAAAACACCCCCAAAGCATAATGTTTCCACCTCCATGTTTGATGGTGGGGATGGTGTTCTTGGGGTCACAGGCAGCATTCCTCCTCCTCCAAACACGGCGAGTTGAGTTGATACCAAAGAGCTCCATTTTGGTCTCATCTGACCACAACACTTTCACCCAGTTGTCCTCTGAATCATTCAGATGTTCATTGGCAAACTTCAGACGGGCATGTATATGTGCTTTCTTGAGCAGGGGGACCTTGCAGGCGCTGCAGGATTTCAGTCCTTCACGGTGCAGTGTGTTACCTATTGGTTTCTTGGTGACTATGGTCCCAGCTACCTTGAGATCATTGACAAGATCCTCCCGTGTAGTTCTGGGCTGATTTCTCACCGTTCTCATGATTATTGTAACTCCATGAGGTGAGATCTTGCATGGAGCCCCAGGCCGAGGGAGATTGACAGTTTTTTTGTGTTTCTTCCATCTGCGAATAATCGCACCAACTGTTGTCACCTTCTCACCAAGCTGCTTGGTGAGAAGGTGACATTCCAGCCTTGTGTAGGTCTACAATCTTGTCCCTGACATCCTTGGAGAGCTCTTTGGTCTTGGCCAGGGTGGAGTTTGGAATCTGATTGATTGATTGCTTCTGTGGACAGGTGTCTTTTATACAGGTAACAAACTGAGATTAGGAGCACTCCCATTAAGAGTGTGCTCCTAATCTCAGCTCGATACCTGTATAAAAGACACCTGGGGGCCAGAAATCTTTCTGTTTGAGAGGGGGTCAAATACTTATTTCCCTCATTAAAATGCAAATCAATTTATAACATTTTTGACATGCATTTTTCTGGATTTTTTTGTTGTTATTCTGTCTTTCACTGTTCAAATAAACCTACCATTAAAATGATAGAGTGATCAATTCTTTGTCAGTGGGCAAATGTACAAAATCAGCAGGGGATCAAATACTTTTTTCCCTCACTGTACAGGGGGTACCAGTACCGAGTCAGTGTGAGGGGGTACAGGTTAGTCGAGGTAATTTGTACATGTAGGTGGGGGTGAAGTGTCTATACATAGATAATAAACAGCAAGTAGCAGCAGTGTACAAAAAGGGAGGGGGGGCGACAACAATGAAAAGTATTATTTTAACTTTTTCATTACTTAGATTTTTATTGTCTCGTCTAGTTTGTTGAAAATGGCTGTTTTTAAAGACTGTGAAGTGATGTGGCATATCTGCTGCTCTGCCTTGGTACTGCAGAAATAAAGCTACGACTCCATCTTACTGGGCTGTCATGACAACTGCCATCTGTAATTAAGAAAATATACACCACCGGTCAAAAGTTTTAGAACACCTACTCATTCACTGTTTTTTCTTTATTTATACTATTTTCTACATTATAGAATAATAGTGAAGACATCAAAACTATGAAATAACACATATGAAATAATGTAGTAACCAAAACAAGTGTGAAACAAATCAAAATATATTTTATATTTAAGATTCTTCAAATAGCCACCCTTTGCCTTGACAGCTTTGCACTCTTGGCATTCTCTCAACCAGCTTCACCTGGAATGCTTTTCCAATAGTCTTGAAGGAGTTCCCACATATGCAGTGTGCAGTGGTGCAGGTTAGTCAAGGTAATTTGTACATGTAGGTAGGGGTGAAGTGACTATGCATAGATAATAAACAGTGAGTAGCAGCAGTGTATAAAACAAATGGAGGAGGGGGTGTCAATGTAAATAGTCTGGTGGCCATTTGATTAATTGTTTAGCAGTCTTATGGCTTGGGGATAGAAGCTGTTGAGGAGCCTTTTGGTCCGAGACCTGGCGCTCCGGTACCGCTTGTCGTGCCGTAGCAGAGAAAACAGTCTATGACTTGGGTGACTGGAGTCTGACAATTTTATGGGCTGTCCTCTGACAGCGCCTATTACAGTGGGGCAAAAAAGTATTTAGTCAGCCACCAATTGTGCAAGTTATCCCACTTAAAAAGATGAGAGAGGCCTGTAATTTTCATCACAGGTACATTTCAACTATGACAGACAAAATGAGAAGGAAAAAAAAATCCAGAAAATCCCATTGTAGGATTTTTAATGAATTTATTTTCAAATTATGGTGGAAAATAAGTATTTGGTCAATAACAAAAGTTTATCTCAATATTTTGTTATATACACTTTGTTGGCAATGACAGAGGTCAAACGTTTTCTGTAAGTCTTCACAAGGTTTTCACACACTGTGCTGGTATTTTGGCCCATTCCTCCATGCAGATCTCCTCTAGAGCAGTGATGTTTTGGGGCTGTTGCTGGGCAACACGGACTTTCAACTCCCTCCAAAGATTTTCTATGGCGTTGAGATCTGGAGACTGGCTAGGCCACTCCAGGACCTTGAAATGCTTCTTACGAAGCCACTCCTTCGTTGCCCGGGCGGTGTGTTTGGGATCATTGTCATGCTGAAAGACCCAGCCACGTTTCGTCTTCAATGCCCTTGCTGATGGAAGGAGGTTTTCACTCAAAATCTCACGATACATGGCCCAATTCATTCTTTCCTTTACACAGATCAGTCGTCTTGGTCCCTTTGCAGAAAAACAGCCCCAAAGCATGATGTTTCCACCCCCATGCTTCACAGTAGGTATGGTGTTCTTTGGATGCAACTCAGCATTCTTTGTCCTCCAAACACGACGAGTTGAGATTTTACCAAAAAGTTATATTTTGGCCTATTTTGGCCCATCTGACATTCTCCCAATCTTCTTCTGGATCATCCAAATGCTCTCTAGCAAACTTCAGACGGGCCTGGACTGGCTTAAGCAGGGGGACATGTCTGGCACTGCAGGATTTGAGTCCCTGGCGGCGTAGTGTGTTACTGATGGTAGGCTTTGTTACTTTGGTCCCAGCTCTCTGCAGGTCATTCACTAGGCCCCCCCGTGTGATTCTGGGATTTTTGCTCACCGTTCTTGTGATCATTTTGACCCCAAGGGGTGAGATCTTGCGTGGAGCCCCAGATCGAGGGAGATTATCAGTGGTCTTGTATGTCTTCCATTTCCTGCTCCCACAGTTGATTTCTTCAAACCAAGCTGCTTACCTATTGCAGATTCAGTCGTCCCAGCCTGGTGCAGGTCTACAATTTTGTTTCTGGTGTCCTTTGACAGCTCTTTGGTCTTGAACATAGTGGAGTTTGGAGTGTGACTGTTTGAGTTTGTGGACAGGTGTCTTTTATACTGATAACAAGTTCAAACAGGTGCCATTAATACAGGTAACGAGTGGAGGACAGAGGACTCTCTTAAAGAAGATACAGGCCTGTGAGTGCCAGAAATCTTGCTTGTTTGTAGGTGACCAAATACTTATTTTCCACCATAATTTACAAATAAATTCATTAAAAATCCCACAATGTGATTTTCTGAAATTTTTTCTCTCTCATTTTGTCTGTTATAGTTGAAGTGTACCTATGATGAAAATTACAGGCCTCACTCATCTTTTTAAGTGGGAGAACTTGCACAATTGGTGGCTGACTAAATACTTTTTTGCCCCACTGTATATAGGTCCTGGATGGCAGGAAGCTTAGCCGCAGTGATGACCCTCTGTAGTACCTTATGGTCAGATGCCGAGCAGTTGCCATATCAGGCGGTGATGCAACCGGTCAGGATATGCAGCTGGAGAACATTTTGAGGATCTGGGGACCCATGCCAAATCTTTTCAGTCTCCCGATGGGGAAAAGGTTTTGTTGTGCCCTCTTCACGACTGTCTTGGTGTGTTTGGACCATGATAGGTGTGTTGGTGATGTGGACATCAAGGAACTTGAAACTCTTGACCCGCTCCACTAAAGCCCCTTCGATGTTAATGGGGGCCTGTTTGCCCGCCTTTTCCTGTAGTCCACGATCAGCACCTTTGTCTTGTTCACATTGAGGTAGAGGTTGTTGTCCTGGCACCACACTGCCAGGTCTCTGACCTCCGCCCTATAGGCTGTCTCATCGTTGTTGGTGATCAGGCCTACCACTGTTGTGTCGTCCGCAAACTTAATGATGGTGTTGGAGTCGTGTTTGGCCACGCAGTCGTGGGTGAACAGGGAGTACAGGGGGGACTAAGTACACACCCCTGGGGGGCCCCAGTGTTGAGGATCGGTATGGGAGACGTGTTTTTGCCTACCCTTACCACCTGGGGGAGGCA
The DNA here is from genome assembly GCF_036934945.1 of Oncorhynchus masou masou. Classification (NCBI taxonomy): domain Eukaryota; kingdom Metazoa; phylum Chordata; class Actinopteri; order Salmoniformes; family Salmonidae; genus Oncorhynchus; species Oncorhynchus masou. The sequence goes on from NC_088235.1 coordinate 59,797,569, forward strand.
CGCCAGGAAGTCCAGGATCCAGTTGCAGAGGGAGGTGTTTAGTCCCAAGGCCCTGAACTTAGTGATGATCTTTGTGGGCATTATGGTGTTGAACGCTGAGCTGTAGTCAATGAACAGCATTCTCACATAGGTCTTCCTTTTGCCCAGGTGGGAAAGGGCAGTGTCGAGAGCGATTGAGATTGTGTCATCTGTGGATCTGTTGAGGTGGTATGCAAATTGGAGTGGGTCTAGGGTTTCTGGGATAATGGTGTTCATGAGCCATGACCAGCCTTTCAAAGCACTTCATGGCTACTGACGTGAGTGCTACAGGGTGATAATAATAAAGGTTACCTTCACTTCCTTGGGCACAGGGACTATGGTGGTCTGCTTGAAACATGTAGGTATTACAGACTTGGTCAGGGAGAGGTTGAAAATGTCAGTGAAGACACTGGACTTGTCAAAGGAAAAAGCTTCTTCCAGTTCGAGGTGAGTAATCGCTGTTCTGATGTCCAGAAGTTATTTTCGGTCATAAGAGATGGTAGCAGCAATATTATGTACAAAATAAGTTAAAAAATAAGTTACAAACAACACAAAAAAACGAACAAAATAGCACAGTTGGTTGGGAGCATGTAAAACGTCAGCCATCCTCTTCGGCGCCATTTTAACTGATCCTCCCGGTCACAAACTCTATCAACTCTTATTGTCAGTAATGATAATTATCAGTAATGATAAGCATGTATGCAAAACACACACACACACACACACACATACCCGCACACGCACACACACACGCACACGCACACGCACACACACACACACACACGGCTCCAGCACTCTCAGCTGGGGGCTATTTGAAGCCCTCTCATATAATCTCTCAGTGTTCCTAATGAACCCATCCTCAGTAATAATGATCCTCCCGGTCCTTCAGAGCAGCAAGGACAACCTGCATCGACACCCTCTGCTGCTGCTGTCCTTTACCGGAGACTAGAAGAGCAGACGTCAACATCTTGTTTGGTTGAGTTGTCAACTAATGGGAATTCAACTATCCGGAATTCAACTAACGGGAATTCATCGTGAAATCAACCAACAAATCACCATGTCGTTGGATTTAGGTTAAACGTTGGGTGAAAAACAGAGAAAATTACCTTACATTTATAACTTTTGCAAATACAATCCGTTTTCCTCATTGATTCTTTGTCATCACGTTGAATTTGTTGGGGGGTTGAAATGAAGTGGAAACAACGTTGATTCAACCAGTTTTTGTCCTGTAGGTGGTCAGTAGGAGGCAGTCTGTATCGTGGGTGGTCTGTGTACACTGACTTAACTACTACTGTTTTCCCCCAGGTGAAAAACTGTGGCATAAACAACCTTTGAAAAGCCTTAAAACCTCAGCAGAAATACAGTCGATGAATCCGGACTGGAGCTGTGATTTTAAACCTCCAATGACTCAACTCCATTAATGCTGCCCACGCAAGAATCAGCCTCTCAGAAGAACAAGTTAATTGGGATCAATCAGCTCGGAGCTCGGCTCGCTCCCCCTGGGCCAGGCTTAGGCGAGCAGGATCTGAGGGTGATTGCTTAAAAGATTTGTTAACTACGAGGCGGATAGTTTCAGGTGCGAGTTAGAACATACGCACACGGTTGAGGTAGGTTCAACGTGGGGACTATTCTTCACATGTGGACAGATCCGTCCAATAACAGTAGCCGCCCCCCTGGGGTTTACACGGTGCCCAGTCAGAATCCCACTGCATCCATAACTCTTAACCCAATCAATAACCATGACATTGGGCCCACCCTCTAACGCAGAGGACAGTAGATGACCAGGACCTGTAAGAACTTGGTAATCCAATAAGGCTGACACTGAATGAGGCCACACCCAGTTTACCCACAGTTATATTATTCATATTCATCTAGGGAAAGTGCCTTGACGCAAACATACATTTTTCATCGTAGACTTGTGGTCATCCTTCAGGTGTGCCTGTGCGTGTGTGTGTGTGTGTGTGTGTATTTCCCTGCTAGCAGCAGTGCGGAGATAACCCGTGTGTGAGTATCTTCGTATGTGTGTTTGTGCGTAATCAGAAAAAAAGATTGTACTCACATCGGGGTACTCTTTCACAGGCACAAATAGTTTCTCCTGGAGCTGCACCATGGGGCCCACTGCGTCTGGGAGCTCACTGCTCCGCTTCTCTGTGCTGCCGTTTAGCGTGTCGTTGTACATGTCCTTCCGTACACGGCTGATCTCTGGTGGACAGGAGGAGAAGCAAACACGTCAGTCAGATGATAGTCAGAACAAAGTGGGTACTGTACAACACCGTTGTAGTCACGCAGATTGGTAAGGATACCAGTCACACCATAACAAAGAAGGACCAAAACGGGGCCATAGACCCGCTCATACAACTACATCATCTGTGGCATAGACCCGCTCATACAACTACATCATCTGTGGCATAGACCCGCTCATTCAACTACATCATCTGTGGCATAGACCCGCTCATACAACTACATCATCTGTGGCATAGACCCGCTCATACAACTACATCATCTGTGGCATAGACTCGCTCATACAACTACGTCATCTGTGGCAGCAAGGAAATATATTCCCTACACAGCAGTTGAAGAATCAAGTGTTTTAGGACATCCGTATGAGAGGTATAGGGACAAGCACCTATTATAGCCAACCTCCCATAGCCAACCTCCCATAGCCATCTCCAACTGGTCTACAGACATAAGATCTTACCACATCTGCTCTCACCTACACACCTCTGGTCACAGATTAAAGGACATTATGATGAGAAGACTATGGGCAAACACGCATAAACAACACATCTGCGATCGTCTGCCTGAAAGAACACACTGTTGCAGGAAGACAGCTGGCCACAAACGGGTTTAAAATGCACGTATGATTGCAACATCACTGGCTGGCTTTCGTCTCTAAATAGTATGAAATGACTTAGATTTCCAAAGTGATTATTGAGTATCTCTTTTCACCATCATCCATCTACAATGAGTGTGGAATCATTCAAGAAAAGCATGTAAACAACAACAAAACAATGCATACCAAGTCATCAAAGCTGTCAACTATCAAGCCTGCCAATTGGACCCCTATTACTGAAAATAAATATATGTATGCAATCTCACACAGACATATTTCAATTCACCACATCAGTTAATCCAACAATACACACACGTTTAAGGAAATGGGTGTCTAATGCACATAGACACCCATTTCCTTAAATGTGTGTATGGCACACACACACACACGTTTAAGGAATTAGGTGTCTATGGCACACACACACACACACACACACACACACACACACACACACACACACACACACACACACACACACGTTTAAGGAATAAAAAAACGACATATACAGCAATTTGAGAAGCTTACTTGAAAGCTACAGAGCAATACCGAAACTCACAATAGACAGCAGACTGGGGAGTCATGTAACCTCTGGCATGACCTCAATAAACAAGTCTAACTGCTGGGCCTGTGGGCCTCGTTTCAGAACTCTCTGTGGCAAAAAAAAAATATGCCAGAAAGTCAATACTGTAGTACTGCTGACAGAGAGGGGAGAAGCGAGAGAGAGAGAGAGAGAGACGTAGAGAGAGAGAGAGAGAGAGAAATAGAGAGACACAGACAGACAGTCAAACAGATAGACAGAGGCAGGGAGAAACTGAGCAATTAAAAAGAGGGAGAAAGAGAGAGACTGTGAAAAAAAAAGGAGAAAAATAGGCACATCTGAACAAACAGTGGAAGCTATGTGTCATTCACCTGGTCTGTGTGCGCCGCAAAGGAGAAGCAGGGAGGTGGAGGACAGATAATCACAGTCGATGACTTTAGAACCATTCTGTCATTTCATGAAGGGGGTAATAACTCTCCATTTCTTAAACGAACGGATATTATCCCCAAGGAGAAAAAGGAGAGAGGGAGAGTGGAGGAATGAGAGAGACAGAAGGTAAAAAGATAGGTCGAGACAAAGAGAGAAAGAGAGGATAAATAGGGAGAGAGAAGAGAGATATGGAGAGAGTGCAAGAGAGAGAGAAAAGAGAGAGAGTGCAAGAGAGAGAGAGAAAGAGAGAGAGAAAGAGAGAGCTTTATAATAAGATGGAAAGGATAATTAAAATGACCAACTCTGTTTGTTTCATAAAAGACATGAACTATACCCATCCCCAGCTGCTGCTGCGGCACACACACGGGCTAATTCTATTACAGATGAATCCTCTGATGCAATTCTCAGGGGCAAACCAAGGAGGAGGGAGAGATGGAATTACAATGGAGATGGCTGCCTGCCATATTGCCATGCTTTCTTCACATAGATACACCGATACGCTCACAACATCCATGGCTTATTGGTTTCTTCACATAGATACACACCCCCCCCCCCCGAGCCTATTGTGATGGAAGGTGATTTTTGGAAAGGGCAAAGCTTAGCACCGTGGGAGAAAACAACCCTCAGAGAAAACTTCCTTCAATAGGAGCCAGAGGAGTTAATTGTACAACACCGACTGTTCGTCCCTCTGAATTAAGGGACAAGAGTGTCTGTTAATGGCTATAATGTACACGAATGCACAACTCTGAAACCCTTCTCTACTCTACACCATGTCAGACAAAGCCCTGGCTCAAGCAAGTGGTATTGACTCGGAATCATCTGTATTCCAGGTCTCATGAATGCTCTCGTGGAATGGCTGCTGTTGGTATTGTTGCAATTATTGGTGTGGCTTCATTTTTTGGGAGATGTCACACACAACAAGTCACCGCAACATGTGGGAGTAACAGTACCATATAGATACCTAAAAGAAAGAAAGCTCATTTAGATGTGTTGTGGTGTTTAGGGGGTATTGTCCAGACATTTTGTTAAAGAGGGAAAGGAAACCAACTTTAGAGCATTGCAAAGAATTTCAAATCCAAGGGGCCTTGGGACGAAGCCTGGGGGTATTCCAAACCAAATGATCTTAGTAAATCATCCGGCGTACTTATACACATAGCTTAGTCCTACATGTGAAATGGCACACCGGATAGGGCTTGTCTGTTATGTACATAGATAACAATCATGTTTTTCTCCAACCCAGCCTCTGGTATGCCACTACTGCCTTTAAAACACATGAGATGGAGGGGGGGGGGGGTAAGGGCTGAAACATGCAGAAAGGCGATGCATTGGCTCCCTTTCAGCTTTTATTTTCTCCCTACCATGGACGCCACACAACACTGCTGTTTCAAGCTCTCAGATGAAATAGAGCTTGGGGCTGTATAAGAAGTCAACCCCAGCTAATGCAAGTGGATGGGGAAATGTAGGGACAAAATATTTCTAAGTTCATTTAATGGATGATTTGAGGGGAACGATGTGATCTTATAAAAAGCATGCTGGGTAATTAAATTAAATTGTCAGAATAATATTTGACCGTGAGCAGATGTTTGTTGATGCTAGGAATGTCTTGATTTATGAGACATACATCGGTGTGAATGAATTGTGTGTGTATGTTTGGTTGTACTTTCTTTTGGCCAGTTCCTGAGTGTTGTCCAGTGGTCAGACTAGGCCACAGTCCTGAGGATGATTAAACTGTCACTGTTGATTTATGGACAGCGTTATTACAGCGTTTTAAAACAGTTTTTTTTGTGTGATTTGTCAGCTTTCTAAACCCCTCTGAATTCAATCAATTTCCTGCTATTGCCTGAAGGGCAACTCCTGCTGCACTCCTGAGCACACAACGCTGCCACCTGCCTATGGGGACACACACACACACTTTAGCTCACACCCACACACACACTTTAGCTCACACCCACACACACACTTTAGCTCACACCCACAGACACACTTTAGCCCACACTCACAGACACACCCACACCCACACACACAGACAAATATACATTTAGTTCAAGAAGGTAACATTACATTGTCTCTATTAAGGAACTGTGCCAATCTGACAAGGATATGAGGACTTTTGCGATGCACATCTTAGTGATCCTGAGAGAGAGCGAGATGTAAGCTGAGTAACCGTACTCTGAATCAATACACCCAGATGAATTTACCCTCCAATTGAACACCATCTGCCACATATATCGGCAGCAATCAGCCTCAGCTTTCCTGAACATCACAAACCATTAGCCTATAGCCTCAGAACAAATGACTCTCACAGGCACAAGCTTTCATCCACAAACCCTTAACCATCTCACCGCATCAAACACCCTAAACAGTTGCTCGTTCAATAAACAGAATAAAGCAAAATAATAAATAAATAAATAAATAAATAAAAGGGACCTGGTGAACGTCAAACTGAAACATCAACAGCTGCGAATGCCTCTGTTCAATTAGCAGCCTGGAGGACACACGCCAACTTGTACCAGGAGATTGATCCGATTACTGAAAAAGCAGCTGGTGAGTTTACCGTGCTTTAACTGACACTACGTGAGGCTTCTCAGCTGATCCCCAGTATGTGAGATCAGTTTATCAGATGCAGTGTGTGTGTGTGTGTGTGTGTGTGTGTGTGTGTGTGTGTGTGTGTGTGTGTGTGTGTGTGTGCGTGCGTGCGTCTGTAATCAGCTGGCGCCCTACACAGGTCGCGTTCTTCACAAGGTTGATACGATGTGATATCTCTGTCCACACACACACACACAGGAGATAAAACAGAGACATGGAGAAAGGAAAATAAAGACAAAAAAGACACAAAAAAACAAGTGAGAGGAAGATGTGTATACAGAAAAGAGAAAAAAGGCAGCAAAAGAAAGAGCGAGACACTGAGACAGAGAGAAAACGAGATACAGACAGAGAGAAAACGAGATACAGGCAGAGAGAGAGACAGAAAGAAAACGAGATACAGACAGAGAGAAAATGAGATACAGACAGAGAGAAAACGAGATACAGACAGAGAGAAAATGAGATACAGACAGAGAGAAAACGAGATACAGGCAAAGAGAGACAGAGAGAAAATGAGATACAGACAGAGAGAGACAGAGAGAAAACGGGATACAGGCAGAGAGAGACAGAGAGAAAACGGGATACAGGCAGAGAGAGAGAGAGAGAGAAAACGGGATTCAGGCAGAGAGAGAGACAGAGAGAAAACGAGATACAGACAGAGAGAAAACAAGATACAGACAGAGAGAAAACGAGATACAGGCAAAGAGAGACAGAGAGAAAATGAGATACAGACAGAGAGAGACAGAGAGAAAATGAGATACAGACAGAGAGAGACAGAGAGAAAACGGGATACAGGCAGAGAGAGACAGAGAGAAAACGGGATACAGGCAGAGAGAGAGACAGAGAGAAAACGGGATACAGGCAGAGAGAGAGACAGAGAGAAAACGAGATACAGACAGAGAGAAAACAAGATACAGACAGAGACAAAACAAGATACAGATAGAGAGAGAGACAGAGAGAAAACGAGATACAGATAGAGAGAGAGACAGAGAGAAAACGAGATACAGACAGAGAGAGACAGAGAGAAAACGAGATACAAGCAGAGAGAGAGACAGAGAGAAAACGAGATACAGACAGAGAGAAAACAAGATACAGACAGAGACAAAACAAGATACAGATAGAGAGAGAGACAGAGAGAAAACGAGATACAGACAGAGAGAAAACGAGATACAGGCAGAGAGAGACAGACAGAAAACGAGATACAGAGAGAGAAAATGAGATACAGGCAGAGAGAGACAGAGAGAAAACGAGATACAGGCAGAGAAAATGAGATACAGGCAGAGAGAAAATGAGATACAGGCAGAGAGAAAATGAGATACAGAGAGAGAAAACGAGATACAGGCAGAGAGAAAACGAGATACAGGCAGAGAAAACGAGATACAGACAGAGAAAACGAGATACAGACAGAGAGAAAACGAGATACAGACAGAGAAAACGAGAGAGAGACGGAGAAAACGAGAGAGAGACAGAGAAACGAGATACAGGCAGAGAGAAAACGAGATACAGACAGAGAAAACGAGAGAGACAGAGAGAAAACGAGATACAGGCAGAGGAAACGAGATACAGGCAGAGAGAAAATGAGATACAGGCAGAGAGAAAATGAGATACAGGGAGAGAGAAAATGAGATACAGACAGAGAAAACGAGATACAGACAGAGAGAAAACGAGATACAGGCAGAGAGCAAACGAGATACAGGCAGAGAGCAAACGAGATACAGGCAGAGAGAAAACGAGATACAGGCAGAGAGAAAACGAGATACAGGCAGAGAGCAAACGAGATACAGGCAGAGAGCAAACGAGATACAGGCAGAGAGAAAACGAGATACAGGCAGAGAGAAAACGAGATACAGGCAGAGAGAAAACGACATTTAGGCAGAGAGAGAGAGAGAGAAAACGAGATACAGACAGACAGAGAGAAAATGAGATACATGCAGAGAGAGACAGAGAGAAAACGAGATACAGGCAGAGAGAAAATGAGATACAGGCAGAGAGCAAACGAGATACAGACAGAGAGCAAACGAGATACAGGCAGAGAGCAAACGAGATACAGGCAGAGAGAAAACGAGATACAGGCAGAGAGAAAACGAGATACAGGCAGAGAGAAAACGACATTTAGGCAGAGAGAGAGAGAGAGAAAACGAGATACAGACAGACAGAGAGAAAATGAGATACATGCAGAGAGAGACAGAGAGAAAACGAGATACAGGCAGAGAGAAAATGAGATACAGGCAGAGAGAAAATGAGATACAGACAGAGAAAACGAGATACAGACAGAGAGAAAACGAGATACAGGCAAAGAGAGACAGAGAGAAAACGAGATACAGACAGAGAAAACGAGATACAGACAGAGAGAAAACGAGATACAGGCAAAGAGAGACAGAGAGAAAATGAGATACAGGCAGAGAGAAAATGAGATAAAGACAGAGAGAAAACGAGATACAGGCAGAGAGAAAACGAGATACAGGCAGAGAGAAAACGAGATACAGACAGAGAGAGAGACAGAGAAAAAACGAGATACAGACAGAGACAGAGAAAGTATCGCCCGACACCTCTTCTGCGTTGTAATTACGGGGCTCTGTGAGTGGCGACCACATCGAGACTGAAGGTTCAGTCGGGAGGGGGCGCTCAAACAGAGATGCCATCTGGAGCTGTGCTTTCTGCAGAATAATAATTCTCCTCCTTCCCACCCTTCGCTCCCTCCCTCTCTCTCTCTACAGTGTACCTGCTTTGTGTCCACCTACAGAGGTCTGATTGCAGCTAAATCAATCCAACACAAGTTGTATGTGATGAAGCCATCTCAGAGGGGGGGATAAATCTTGGGGGTCTGTTTCATTGGGGGACGAGGTGCCATATTTAGATTCCCTAACAGCGGGCAGCAGCTCATATCCCACTGCCACTGTGGACTATGGGGCACGCTGGGCGCAAACCAGCTGTGCCCTAATGAGAAGCCTCCTGAAATCCCTCGCTCCTATTCTGCCGTCACACGCTCCGAAAATGAGCAGGGAGACTCGAGCAGCAGAAATCCCTATCACGAAGAAGAGAAGAGGAGGAGGAGGAGGAAGGAGGAAGAGAAAGGAGGGGGGGATGCTTACTCTGCACTGCCTGCTCTGGCACATACCCACTTCAATTAGCTCAGTGTGGCAGAGTGGTGGAGCTAGCAGAGTCTAGTAGCAGACCCAGTGGAGTATTCCTGAAAGTGCCTGTACGCTGGTGCAGACGACTGCCGTGCATGGTCTGATCAGGGAGACAGGGCTGACAGATCTCATCATCCACCCTGCTGCCTAATCACAGACAGCAGCGCCTGCACACACACAGAGATGGATACACAAGCACGCACGCACACACACACCACACACACAATATCTACAGTAAAATAGCAAGGCTGGTTCCTGTGTGATACACTGTACTGTGATTAGGGCAGGAGCTCAGACAATTATTCCAGGTCAGCTTGTGTACCGTTATATGCAATACGCACAGTGCATTCGGAAAGTATTCAGAGCCCTTGACTTATTCCACATTTTGTATTCAATCGTTTCTTTTTTCTTTCATCAATCTACACAATGCCCCATAATGACAAAGCAAAAATAGGTTTTTAGAAAATGTTGTAAGTGGAAGAAGAAGAAAAAGAACTGAAATATCACATTTACATAAGAATGTATCAGACCAGAAGATCTTGTTTCTCATGGTCTGAGAGTCAAGGTGCCCTTTGTCAAACTCCAAGAAGGCTGTCAGGTACCTTTTACTGAGGAGTGACCATTCAACCATAAAGGCCTGATTTGTGGAGTGTTGCAGAGATGGTTGTCCTTCTGGAAGGTTCTCCCATCTCCACAAAGGAACTCAGAGTGACCATCAGGTTCTTGGTCCCCTCCTTGACCAAGGCCCTTCTCCCCTGATTGCTCAGTTTGGCTGGACGGTCAGCTCTAGGAAAAGTCTTTGTGGTTCCAAACATCGTCCATGTTACGCACGCCTCTATGAAGAGGGAACGCAACACCCTGCTACAACTCAACTCTCCGTGAAGTGAAAAAGGTATGGACTGTAGGTGCGAGTAAGGATGACAACAGACAGAATGTGGTACCGTTTACAAGGACTTTATTCCTTTACACGGTAATATGGGGAAAAGGGGCTGGACGGAACCAAAGCAAAGAAAGTAAATCTCAAAGCCCCCCCTCTCCTATCTTACCTGCCGAACCAATACTTACCTAATTTAGCACCACCTGGTGCCCTAACCAAAATACAGGGGGTGGTCCGCCCAGGTCTTACCTATTGTGCCTAGACAGTGAATATGCTACGGGTATATGTATGCCCGCGGGCCTCTTGCCTAAGCACTCCCTAGGTGCCTTCCAATTCCCCCCTGGGAACAAATGAAACAGGAGAACAAATAATTTCTCAAACTAAGAAACAAAGGACATCAAATAAGCTCTATCTGAGCAACAAACTCACTGAACATACCAACTGCTACCAACAACTAACATAGTAAATTATCCACAGCATCAGCCTCCTCTCTCAGCAATGATTCTCTCTCAGCAATGATTCTCTCTCAGCAATGATTCTCTATCACATTCAATCTCTCTGCAATGACCTCCCAGCAATCAAAACCTCCTGAACAGAACACTGGCTCTTATATAGCTTCAGAATGAATGTGTAACTGGAGACAGCTGTGTCTTGACGAGGGGGCGGGTTCAGCTCTCCAATTAGCCATGGAGTCGACCAATCAGCTGCTTGAGGGATTTCAGGAAGCCATTTCCTGAAACAAATACACAAACTACAACACAAACTGGGGAACGTAACACGCCCACCACAAAAATTGCAAAACTAGTTTTTGCAATAACAAAAGCCAACGCATCCCCAGTTAGTAAACCCGTGATAGAGCGTCAGCAACCACATTTGCCGAGCCCTTCACATAAGCGATCTGTACATTATATCCTTGTACAATCAGAGCCCACCGCCTTATTAGTCCTTATTAGTCCATGTAAGAATGATGGAGGCCACTGTGTTCTTGGGGACCTTCAATGCTGCAGAAATGTTTTGGTACCCTTCCCCAGATCTGTGCCTCGATATAATCCTGTCTCGGAGGTCTACGGACAATACCTTCGACCTCATGGCTTTGACATGCACTGTCATGCACTGTGAGATCCTATATAGACAGGTGTGTGCCTTTCCAAATCATGTCCAATCAATTGAATTTACCACAGGTGGACTCCAATCAAGTTAAAGAAACATCAAGGATGATCAATGGAAAAAGGATGCACCTGAGCTAAATTTCAAGTCTCATAGCAAAGGGTCAGAATACTTACGTAAATAAGGTAAGTGTTTTTTATTTGTAATACATTTGCAAACATTTCTATAAACCTGTTTTCGCTTGGTCATTATGGGGTATTGGGGTATTAATTTCAGAATAAGGCTGTAACGTAACAAAATGTGGAATAAGTCAAGGGGTCTGGACACTTTCCGAATGCACTGTATGTATAAGGTACTGTAGAATGTGTTTGCATGAGTGTAAATGAATGGGTATTGTCACGGATCCCTCTGGAACTTTCCTTACGCACACCTGACCCCCCCCCCGGTTGTGCCGTGGCGGAGATCTTTGTGGGCTATACTAGGCCTTGTCTCAGGATGGTAAGTTGGTGGTTGAAGATATTCCTCTAGTGGTATGAGGGCTGTGCTTTGGCAAAGTGGGTGGGGTTATATCCTGCCTGTTTGGCCCTGTCCGGGGGTATCATCAGATGGGGCCACAGTGTCTCCTGACCCCTCCTGTCTCAGCCTCCAGTATTTATGCTGCAGTAGTTTGTGTCGGTGGGCTAGGGTCAGTCTGTTATATCTGGAGTACTTCTCCTGTCTTATCCGGTGTCTTGTGTGAATTTAAGTATGCTCTCTCTAATTCTCTCTTTCTTTCTTTCTTTCTTTCATTCTTTCTCTCTTTCTCTCTCTCTCTCTCTCGGAGGACCTGAGCCCTAGGACCATGCCTCAAGACTACCTGGCGTGATGACTCCTTGCTGTCCCCAGTCTACCTGGCCGTGCTGCTGCTCCAGTTTCAAATGTTCTGCCTGCGGCTATGGAACCCTGACCTGTTCACCGGATGTGCTACCTGTCCCAGACCTGCTGTTTTCAACTCTCTAGAGACAGCAGGAGCGGTAGAGATACTCTTAATGATCGGCTATGAAAAGCCAACTGACATTTACTCCTGAGGTGCTGACTTGTTGCACCCTCGACAACTACTGTGATTATTATTATTTGACCATGCTGGTCATTTATGAACATTTGAACATCTTGGCCATGTTCTGTTATAATCTCCACCCGGCACAGCCAGAAGAGGACTGGCCACCCCTCAGAGCCTGGTTCCTCTCTAGGTTTCTTCCTAGGTTTTGGCCTTTCTAGGGAGTTTTCCCTAGCCACCGTGCTTCTACACCTGCATTGCTTGCTATTTGGGGTTTTAGGCTGGTTTTCTGTACAGCACTTTGAGATATCATCTGATGTAAGAAGGGCTATATAAATACATTTGATTTGATTTGATGCCACAAGCCCCGGAGCTGGCCTGTCGGGCTCACTACCATCTCTCTACAGGCCTGGGCAAAAACAAGCTGGAGGAAAGACACGCAGATAGACACTGAATTAGAGTGATACCTGAGCCATGACCTGTTCATCCCGCTACCATCTAGAAGGTGGAGACAGTACAGATGCATTAAAGCTGGGAATGAGAGACTGATAAACAGCTTCTATCTCCAGGCCATCAGACTGTTAAACAGTCACCACTAGCTGGCTTCTGTCCAGTACCCTGCCTTGAACCTTAGACACTGTGACTAGCCGGCTACCACCCAGCACCCTGCCCTGAACCTTAGAGACTGCTCCCATTGAACACTGGTCATTTTACTAATGTTTACATACTGTTTTACACACTTTATATGTATATACTGTATTCTAGTCATGGTTCATTCTATAGAACTACTGCTGTACACACCTGTTCTATTCACATACCGTCCGTACTGTCTATACACACACACAATTATTTATATTCATATTCCGGACTCTGACAATGCTAATTCATGTCTTTCTTTTGTATTTTTATTTTATTATGTGTGTATTGTTTTATATTTCTAGGTATTACCGCACTGTTGGAGCTAGAAACATAAGCATTTCACTGCACCTGTGATAAGATCTGCAAATCTGTGTACGCGACCAATAAACTAGGATTTGATTTGAGATACTGAGAGACACTGACATAGAGTAAGACACTGATGCTATGAGATACTGAGCTAATGTTAGACACTCAGAGACATTGAGGTAATGTGAGACGCTCAGAGACGTTGAGGTAATGTGAGACGCTCAGAGACATTGAGCTAATGTGAGACGCTCAGAGACATTGAGCTAATGTTAGACGCTCAGAGACATTGAGCTAATGTGAGACGCTCAGAGAAACTTTGAGCTAATGCGAGACGCTCAGAGAAACACTGAGATAATGTAAGACACTCAGAGACACTGAGATAATGTAAGACACCCAGAGAGACACTGAGATAATGTCAGACACTCAGAGACATTGAGATAATGTAAGACACTCAGAGACATTGAGACATTGAGATAATGTAAGACACTCAAAGACAATGGGATAATGTAAGACACTCAGAGACATTGAGATAATGTAAGACATTCAGAGAGACATTGAGATAATGTAAGACACTCAGAGACATTGAGATAATCCGAAATTCCTTTTTGATACTGTCGCAAAGCTAACTAAAAAGCAGCATTCCCCAAGAGAGGATGGCTTTCACTTTAGCAGTGATAAATTCATGAACTTCTTTGAGGAAAAGATCATGACTATTAGAAAGCAAATTACTCCTCTTTAAATCTGCGTATTCCTTCAAAGCTCAGTTGTCCTGAGTCTGCACAACTCTGCCAGGAACTAGGATCAAGAGAGACGCTCAAGTGTTTTAGTACTATATCTCTTGACACAATGATGAAAATAATCATGGCCTCTAAACCTTCAACCTGCATACTGGACCCGATTCCAACTAAACTACTGAAAGAGCTGCTTCCTGTGCTTGGGCCTCCTATGTTGAACATTAATAAACGGCTCTCTATCCACTGGATGTGTACCAAACTCACTAAAAGTGGCAGTAATAAAGCCTCTCTTGAAAAAGCCAAACCTTGACCCAGAAAATATAAAAAACTAAATCGGCCTATATCGAATCTTCCATTCCTCTCTGAAGACAATGTATACGAAATGCTTCAGTCTGGTTTTAGACCCCATCATAGCACTGAGACTGCACTTGTGAAGGTGGTAAATTACCTTTTAATGCCATCAGACCGAGGCTCTGCATCTGTCCTCGTGCTCCTAGAACTTAGTGCTGCTTTTGATACCATCGATCACCACATTCTTTTGGAGAGATTGGAAACCCAAATTGGTCTACACGGAGAAGTTCTGGCCTGGTTTAGATCTTATCTGTCGGAAAGATACCAGTTTGTCTCTGTGAATGGTTTGTCCTCTGACAAATCAACTGTAAATTTCGGTGTTCCTCAAGGTTCTGTTTTAAGACCACTATTGTTTTCACTATATATTTTACCTCTTGGGGATGTCATTCGAAGACATAATGTTAACTTATGTGGATGACACACAGCTGTACATTTCAATGAAACATGGTGAAGCCCCAAAATTGCCCTCGCTAGAAGCATGTGTTTCAGACATAAGGAAGTGGATGACTGCAAACTTTCTACTTTTAAACTCGGACAAAACAGAGATGCTTGTTCTAGGTCCCAAGAAACAAAGAGATCTTCTGTTGAATCTGACAATTAATCTTAATGGTTGTACAGTCGTCTCAAATAAAACTGTGAAGGACCTTGGCGTTACTCTGGACCCCGATCTCTCTTTTGAAGAACATATCAAGACCATTTCAAGGACAGCTTTTTTCCATCTACGTAACATTGCAAAAATCAGAAACTTTCTGTCCAAAAATGATGCAGAAAAATTAATCAATGCTTTTGTCACTTCTAGGTTAGACTACTGCAATGCTCTACTTTCCGACTACCCGGATAAAGCACTAAATAAACTTCAGTTAGTTCTAAATACGGCTGCTAGAATCCTGACTAGAACCAAAACAAATTGATCATATTACTCCAGTGCTAGCCTCCCTACACTGGCTTCCTGTCAAAGCAAGGGCTGATTTCAAGGTTTTACTGCTAACCTACAAAGCATTATGTGGGCTTGCTCCTACCTATCTCTCTGATTTGGTCCTGCCGTACATACCTACACGTTCGCTACGGTCACAAGACGCAGGCCTCCTAATTATCCCTAGAATTTCTAAGCAAACAGCTGGAGGCAGGGCTTTCTCCTATAGAGCTCCTTTTTTATGGAACGGTCTGCCTACCCATGTCAGAGACGCAAACTCGGTCTCAACCTTTAAGTCTTTACTGAAGACTCATCTCTTCAGTGGGTCATATGATTGAGTGTAGTCTGGCCCAGGAGTGGGAAGGTGAATGGAAAGGCTCTGGAGCAACGAACCGCCCTTGCTGTCTCTGCCTGGCCGGTTCCCCTCTTTCCACTGGGATTCTCTGCCTCTAACCCTATTACAGGGGCTGAGTCACTGGCTTACTGGGGCTCTCTCATACCGTCCCTGGGAGGGGTGCGTCACCTGAGTGGGTTGAGTCACTGATGTGATCATCCTGTCTGGGTTGGCGCCCCCACCCTTGGGTTGTGCCGTGGCGGAGATCTTTGTGGGCTATACTCAGCCTTGTCTCAGGATGGTAAGTTGGTGGTTGAAGATATCCCTCTAGTGGTGTGGGGGCTGTGCTTTGGCAAAGTGGGTGGGGTTATATCCTTCCTGTTTGGCCCTGTCCAGGGGTGTCCTCGGATGGGGCCACAGTGTCTCCTGACCTCTCCTGTCTCAGCCTCCAGTATTTATGCTGCAGTAGTTTTGTGTCGGGGGCTGGGGTCAGTTTGTTATATCTGGAGTACTTCTCCTGTCCTATTCGGTGTCCTGTGTGAATTTAAGTGTGCTCTCTCTAATTCTCTCTTTCTCTCTTTCTTTCTCTCTCTCTCGGATGACCTGAGCCCTCGGACCATGCCTCAGGACTACCTGACACGATGACTCCTTGCTGTCCCCAGTCCAACTGGCCGTGCTGCTGCTGCACCAGTTTCAACTGTTCTGCCTTATTATTATTGGACCATGCTGGTCATTTATGAACATTTGAACATCTTGGCCATGTTCTGTTATAAACTCCACCCGGCACAGCCAGAAGAGGACTGGCCACCCCACATAGCCTGGTTCCTCTCTAGGTTTCTTCCTAGGTTTTGGCCTTTCTAGGGAGTTTTTCCTAGCCACCGTGCTTCTACACCTGCATTGCTTGCTGTTTGTGGTTTTAGGCTGGGTTTCTGTACAGCACTTTGAGATATCAGCTGATGTACAAAGGGCTATATAAATAAATTTGATTTGATTTTTGAGGCAATGAGACACTGAGATAATGTAAGACACTCAGAGAGACAATGAAATAATGTAAGACACTCGGAGATATAATGAGATCATGTAAGACACTCGGAGACATAATGAGATAATGTAAGACACTCAGATACATTGAGATAATGTAAGACACTCAGATACATTGAGATACATTGAGATAATGTAATTGTAAGACACTCAGATACATTGAGATAATAAGACACTCAGATACATTGAGATAATGTAAGACACTCAGATACATTGAGATAATGTAAGACACTCGGAGATATAATGAGATCATGTAAGACACTCAGATACATTGAGATAATGTAAGACACTCAGATACATTGAGATCATGTAAGACACTCAGATACATTGAGATCATGTAAGACACTCAGATACATTGAGATAAAGACACTCAGATACATTGAGATAATGTAAGACACTCAGATACATTGAGATCATGTAAGACACTCAGATACATTGAGATCATGTAAGACCCTCAGATACATTGAGATCATGTAAGACACTCAGATACATTGAGACACTGAGATAATGTAAGACTTTGAGATACTGAACAGGCCACATTTGGTTCATTTACAACTATGCTACATCTACAACTATTTACAATTATACTGAAACGTGGGTCAGATTTAGCCACACAGCTAAGGCAAATATACGAGATACAAACTGCGCTCAGTGATTTCCTTTCTGGATGAACACAGCAACATACTGATGAAACATTCCTGCGCTGTTCTGCATGCTCTGGCTTAGACTGACATAATTGGGTTGGGCTGTCACGAGACATGCGGTTAAGGAGGTAATGGTTTAATGCTTGTTAATGAATGGCAGCAGATATCACATGTTTTGAGGATGGGAGGTCGGACGGAGGATCCGTCCAAATTATCGACAAACATTATCAGCTAGCTCTAAGAAAGAAAAATGCTTCAGAGTCCAAATAAAACGATTTAGTGTTGCATATCTGGACCAAAATAAAAAATTCAAGACCGAAATCACATGTTGTGAGCAGTATCAGAACTCAGCTTTACAAATCCAAAAGAGATCATTTACACTTCTCAACCTCAATGTTCCAACTAAAGATAGGCCTACAGTATTTCAACGAATCTAACATCTTGCAGCCGAAATTTAAGACACTTATAATCAACCTTCAAAAGATTAAAGAATAATCTCTCTCTCCTTTGAGCCCTTAGTGAGACGAGATAATTGAGGTCAAGGATTGCTCATTTTTCACAGGCGGGTCTTGATGCTCTTTATCAGCATTAAACTAGGCGGTCTAATAGATGGTTCATTAGGTGGATACCTTTGAATGTCCTTTAGAGTGGACTTGGGCACCAGCCCAGAACATTTGAAAATCACCTCAGAAAAGTGTTGAGATTCAAATGAGAAAATATGGAACCGCCAACCTCCTACCACACCTTGAACTTTGAGCTGGTGACAGAGGGAAAACACATCAATCTTTTAGATTCCCCAAGCAAACAACAATTCCAGAATGTGTTGAAGCGTTAACTTTGTGTCGAGAAGTAGAAGAAAAATAGCCCGTGCTCAAAAGAGGCTGACACAGAAGGCCTACAGTCTTGAAAGGTTGAACCACTCACAGTCTTACAGTGCCGTTCTTTATTGGCTTTTGAAATTAATTACAACAGGGTAATTAACATCGCAGTATCCGTACAGGTGGTCCAGTCTAACTTTTGCGCTTTGATTTGAAAAGCAAGGGTAGACGGCGAGCCGTCAATTTGACATAAGCTACAGCAGACCCATAGCGCACGCAGGAGCACTTACTCAATCCCACACGCGACTCTCAGATGAAGATATCAACCCTAAACCTTAAGGATATAATTTCCTCGAGAATTATTTGTATACTTCAAACCATCTGAGGGGGAGCAGCAAGAGCATGAGAAACAATGTAAAAGCAAAGTCTAGCGATAAAAATGAGGTTGTACGTTGTCTGAGCATTTCAACTTTTTCACGTTTCAATAAATAGGTTTCATCAATTTTTTCACATGCTCTTTTTCATGCCCACCCCTCAGTCCTCCACCCCATCCCTCCACCCCCCCCCAACACACAGCCGTAATACTGTAACCCTGCGGATGACTTACTTACTCAACGTTCCGTGGTAGAAAGGGGTTTCAATTGCAGATAGTGCTTTTAAAATGAGAAATGTGAATGCATTATTGAAGTACACACGGATGTATTCTCGCATAATGCTGGTATCGCAGGGAGAACGGAATAATGATGCGCATTAATACAGAGCGCGGCTAGAGCCGCAGCGGTCTACACTACAGAATAGAGAGATTTATTGTCTCGTGAGATTGAGTGTTTAGTCTTGTGAAGGGATGACTAAACTAATAGCACGTTGACCCAGTGACCTTTGGCTTTTGTGGGTAGATCTCAGTCCAAGGTCTTAACATCGGAGTGATCATTTATAGATCTTTCTTTAGTTTATTTTTATTTTTCTCACCTTTTGTATGTCAACACTTTTAAGTTTGATTCGTTTGTTAAAGGCAGTCGCTTTGAAGTGTCCTAAATCTAGGAGATATAAGAAAACACAGAAAAAATATATATACACACAGTAGCAGTAAAAGATTGAACCATATACTCATGGGGTAGCAGGTAGCCTAGAGGTTAGATTGAATCCCCAAGCTGACAAGGTAAAAAAATCTGTCGTTCTGCCCCTGAGCAAGGCAGTTAACCCACTGCTCTCCGGGTGCCTGAAGACGTGGATGCCGATTAAGGCAGAGCCCCGCACCTCTCTGATTCAGAGATGTTGGGTTAAATGCAGAAGACACATTCCAGGGTTTTTCTTTATTTTACTATTTTCAACATTGTACAATAATAGTGAAGACATCAAAACTATGAAATACCACATATGGAATCATGTAGTAACAAAAAAAAGTGTTAAACATATTTAAGATTCTTCAAAGTAGCCACACTTTGCTTTGATGACAGCTTTGCACACTCTTGGCCTTCTCTCAACCAGTTTCATGAGGTAGTCACCCAGAATGCATTTCAATTTACACAAGGAAGGGGTGGTATACAGAAGATCCATATTATAATAATACCAAATCCATATTATGGCAAAAACAGCTCAAATAAGCAAAGAGAAATGACAGTCCATCATTACTTTAAGACATGAAGGTCAGTCAATCCGGAAAATGTCGAGAACTTTAACGTTTCTTCAAGTGCAGTCGCAAAAACCATCAAGCACTATGATGCAACTGGCTGCCACAGAAAAGGAAGACCCAGACTTACCTCTGCAGCAGAGGATACGTTCATTAGAGTTACCTCTGCAGCAGAGGATAAGTTCATTAGAGTTACCTCTGCAGCAGAGGATCAGTTCATTAGAGTTACCTCTGCAGCAGAGGATAAGTTCATTAGAGTTACCTCTGCAGCAGAGGATCAGTTCATTAGAGTTACCTCTGCAGCAGAGGATGCAGCAGAGGATAAGTTCATTAGAGTTACCTCTGCAGCAGAGGATCAGTTCATTAGAGTTACCTCTGCAGCAGAGGATCAGTTCATTAGAGTTACCTCTGCAGCAGAGGATCAGTTCATTAGAGTTACCTCTGCAGCAGAGGATCAGTTCATTAGAGGTACCTCTGCAGCAGAGGATCAGTTCATTAGAGTTACCTCTGCAGCAGAGGATAAGTTCATTAGAGTTACCTCTGCAGCAGAGGATCAGTTCATTAGAGTTACCTCTGCAGCAGAGGATCAGTTCATTAGAGTTACCTCTGCAGCAGAGGATCAGTTCATTAGAGTTACCTCTGCAGCAGAGGATCAGTTCATTAGAGTTACCTCTGCAGCAGAGGATCAGTTCATTAGAGGTACCTCTGCAGCAGAGGATCAGTTCATTAGAGTTACCTCTGCAGCAGAGGATCAGTTCATTAGAGTTACCTCTGCAGCAGAGGATCAGTTCATTAGAGGTACCTCTGCAGCAGAGGATCAGTTCATTAGAGTTACCAGTCTCAGAAATTGCAGCCCAAATAAATGCTTCACAGAGTTCAAGTAACAGATACATCTCAACATCAACTGTTCAGAGGAGACTGTGTGATTCAGGCCTTCATGGTTTAATTGCTGCAAAGAAACCACTACTAAAAGGACACCAATGAAAAGAAGAGACTTGCTTGGGCCATGAAACACAAGCAATGGACATTAGACCGGTGGAAATCTGTCCTTTGGTCTGATGAGTCCAAATTTGAGATTTTTGGTTTCAACCGCCGTGTCTTTGTGAGACGCAGAGGAGGTGTGATGGTGTGGGGGTGTTTTTCTGGTGATACGGTCTGTGATTTATTTAGAATTCAAGGCACACTTAACCAGCATGGCTACCACAGCATTCTGCAGCGATACACCATCCCATCTGGTTTGCACTTAGTGGGACTATCATTTGTTTTTCAACAAGACAATGACCCAAAACACACCTCCAGGCTGTGTAAGGGCAATTTGACCAAGAAGGAGAGTGATGGAGTGCTGCATCAGATGACCTGGCCTCCACAATCACCCGACCTCAAACCATTTGAGATGGTTTGGGATGAGTTGGACCCCAGAGTGAAGGAAAAGCAGCCAACAAGTGCTCAACATGTGTGGAAACTCCTTCAACACAGAAGGAAAAGCATTCCAGCTAAAGCTGGTTGAGAGAATGCCAAGAGTTTGCAAAGCTGTCACCAAGGCGAAGCGTGGCTACTTTGAAGAATCTAAAATCTAAAATATATTTTGATTTGTTAAACATGTTTTGGTTAGTACATGATTCCATATGTGTCATTTGATCGTTTGATGTCTCCACTATTATTCTACAATGTAGAACATAATAAAAATAAAGAAAAACCCCTGAATGAGTAGGTGTGTCCAACCTTTTGACTGGTACTGTATATGTATGATATTTTACACATACAGTGCCTTTGGAAAGTATTCAGACCCCTTTACTTTTTTCACATTGTTACGTTACAGCCTTATTCTAAAAAATAGACCTCAGCAATCTAACAACACCCCATAATGACAAAGTGAAAACAGGTTTGTAGAAATGTTGGCAAATATATTAAAAACAGAAATACCTAATTTACATACTATCCAGACCCTTTGCTATGAGACTCAAAATTGAGCTCAGGTGCATCCTGTTTCCATTGATCATCCTTGAGATGTTTCTACAACTTGATTGGAGTCCGCCTGTGGTAAATTCAATTGATTGGACATGATTTGGAAAGGCACAGACCTGTCTATATAAGGTTCTACAGTTGACACTGCATGTCAGAGCAGAAACCAAGCCATGAGGTCGAAGGAATTGTCCGTAGAGCTCCAAGACAGGATTGTGTTGAGACACAGATCTGGGGAAGGGTACCAAAAAATGTCTGCAGCATTGAAGGTCCCCAAGAACACAGTGGTCTCCATTCTTAAATGGAAGAAGTTTGGATCCACCAAGACTCTTCCTAGAGCTGGCCACCTGGCCAAACTGAGGCTCCATGGTCAGAGAGGTGACCAAGAACCCAATGGCCACACTGACAGAGCTCTTGAGTTCCTCTGTGGAGATGGGAGAACCTTCCATAAGGACAACCATCTCTGCAAATCTGGCCTTTATGGTTGAGTGGTCAGACGGAAGACACTCCTCAGTAAAAGGCACATGACTGCCCACTTGGTGATTGCCTAAAGGCACCTAAAGACTCTCAAAGACCATGAAAAACAAGATTCTCTGGTCTGATGAAACCAAGATTGAACTCTTTGGCCTGAATGCCAAGCATCACATCTGGAGTATACCTGGCACCATCCCTACTGTGAAGCATGGTGGTGGCAGCATCATGCTGTGGGGATGTTTTTCAGCAGCAGGGATAGAGGGCAATATGAATGAAGCAAAGTACAGAGAGATCCTTGATGAAAACCTGCTCCAGAGCGCTCAGTACCTCAGACTGGGGTGAAGGTTCACCTTCCAACAGGACAACGACCCGAAGAGGACGGCCAAGACAACGCAGCAGTGGCTTCGGGACAAGTCTCTGAATGTCCTTGAGTGGCCCAGCCAGAGCCCAGCCTTGAACCCGATTGAACATCTTTGGAGAGACCTGAAAAAAGCTGTACACCGACGCTATCCATCCAACCTGACAGAGCTTGAGAGGATCTGCAGAGAGGAATGGTAGAAACTCTCCAAATACAGGTGTGCCAAGCTTGTAGCGTCATACCCAAGAAGACTCGATGCTGTAATCACTGCCAAAGGTGCTTCAACAACGTACTGAGGAAAGGGTCTGAATATATATGTAAATGTGATATTTAAAAAAATAAAAAATATTTTTTTTTTTTTTTTTTTATATATATATATTTTATATTTTTTGCTTTATCATCATGGGGTATTGTGTGTAGATTGGTGAGGGGAAAAAAACTATTTCATCCATTTTAGAATAAAGCTGTATCGTAACATCGTGAAAAAAGTAAAGGGTCTGAATACTTTCCGAAGGCAACTGCATCTAACCCATTTTTTTGGGGGAAGGCACAAAACTACCTTCATACGTCCGTTTGTATTTTTAAACCGGTACCGGTTACCTTCAGACGAGTCATGTTACACTTGTGGGGGTCATAGAGGAGAACACCATTGTTTTCGTGAGAGTCTCCCCTTCTCAGTGGTCATAATAGCAGTAGTAGTGCGTGGGTAAAATAACTGGGGAAGCCAACCCCCCCCCAGCAACCTCTGTCCAATGAAGTCCACAAAGCATATTACATGTACAGTAACAGACAGTTCCATGACCTACAGTGTGGTCAAGCAAGTTAATGTTTCCAACATTTTCAGACCACTAAACCACTATCGATTTAGAACCCCAGAGAGTTACCACAAGACGCAAAGAAATCCTCACAATTTCAACATCGTCAAATCACCTCTGCTTAGTCTAATACAGCGACAACTAAAAGATACCAAAAACTACACTGCTCAAAAAAATAAAGGGAACACTTAAACAACACAATGTAACTCCAAGTCAATCACACTTCTGTGAAATCAAACTGTCCACTTAGGAAGCAACACTGATTGACAATAAATTTCACATGCTGTTGTGTAAATGGAATAGACAACAGGTGGAAATTATAGGCAATTAGCAAGACACCCCCAATAAAGGAGTGGTTCTGCAGGTGATAACCACAGACCACTTCTCAGTTCCTATGCTTCCTGGCTGATGTTTTGGTCACTTTTGAATGCTGGCGGTGCTTTCACTCTAGTGGTAGCATGAGACTGAGTCTACAACCCACACAAGTGGCTCAGGTAGTGCAGCTCATCCAGGATGGCACATCAATGCGAGCTGTGGCAAGAAGTTTTGCTGTTTCTGTCAGCGTAGTGTCCAGAGCATGGAGGCGCTACCAGGAGACAGGCCAGTACATCAGGAGACATGGAGGAGGCCGTAGGAGCGCAACAACCCAGCAGCAGGACCGCTACCTCCGCCCTTGTGTAAGGAGGAGCAGGAGGAGCACTGCCAGAGCCTGCAAAATGACATCCAGCAGGCCACAAATGTGCATGTGTCTGCTCAAACGGTCAGAAACAGACTCCATGAGGGTGGTATGAGGGCCCAACGTCCACAGGTGGGGGTTGTGTTTACAGCCCAACACCGTGCAGGACGTTTGGCATTTGCCAGAGAACACCAAGATTGGCAAATTCGCCACTGGCGCCCTGTGCTCTTCACAGATGAAAGCAGGTTCACACTGAGAAAATGTGACAGACGTGACAGTCTGGAGACACCGCGGAGAACGTTCTGCTGCCTGCAACATCCTCCAGCATGACCGGTTTGGCGGTGGGTCAGTCATGGTGTGGGGTGGCATTTCTTTGGGGGCCGCACAGCCCTTCATGTGCTCGCCAGAGGTAGCCTGACTGCCATTAGGTACCGAGATGAGATCCTCAGACCCCTTGTGAGACCATATGCTGGTGCGGTTGGCCCTGGGTTCCTCCTAATGCAAGGCAATGTGGCTGGAGTGTGTCAGCAGTTCCTGCAAGAGGAAGGCATTGATGCTATGGACTGGCACGCCCGTTCCCCAGACCTGAATCCAATTGAGCACATCTGGGACATCATGTCTCGCTCCATCCACCAACGCCACGTTGCACCACAGACTGTCCAGGAGTTGGCGGATGCTTTAGTCCAGGTCTGGGAGGAGATTCCTCAGGAGACCATCCGCCACCTCATCAGGAGCATGCCCAGGTGTTGTAGGGAGGTCATACAGGCACGTGGAGGCCACACACACTACTGAACCACATTTTGACTTGTTTTAAGTACATTACATCAAAGTTGGATCAGACTGTAGTGTGGTTTCCCACTTTAATTTTGAGTGTGACTCCAAATCCAGACCTCCATGGGTTGATAAATTTGATTTCCATTGATAATTTTTGTGATTTTGTTGTCAGCACATTCAACTATGTAAAGAAAAAAGTATTTAATAAGAATAGTTCATTCATTCAGATCTAGGATGTGTTATTTTAGTGTTCCCTTTATTTTTTTGAGCAGTGTATTTAGTCCCATCAACGTGAGCGAAATATGATATGGCTCTCCTTGGTTATGATTTGTGTGTGTGTGTGTGTGTGTGTGTGTGTGCGTTCCTGCAAGTAGAAAACATGTTGACGCACCCTACTTGTAGGGAAATACCAAACCCATCCTCCTCTCTTTCATGTTGAAGAAACGGTCATTCACTCTGTCATACAGTACATGCTTTCATGTTTTGTTCTCCTAGGCTACCTGGCTAAAATGCTTGTTCGCTAGCCTAACTTCCATTCATGGGCAATGTTAGCCAGTTAACATTAGCCTTCTACATCAAGCTAAATATTGAACTTTCATCCTCTCAAGCCAGGGGCACAACAATATATGAATTAATGGTTGGATCAGAATCGCTGTTATAATCATTGGCCGGATAATCATACGGAGAATGAAGTAAAACCACAAGTCCAAATCCCTATCTCAATCCATGGCTAATTTAGGAAAGGTACAATTTTAACTAGACGGCTAGCTAGTCACCGCAGGAAAACAACCAAATGAAATGTAACAATTCAGGTTTTTCTGTCAATGACAGATGCTGTCAATGGGATTTGATAAGAGTGACACCAAATCCAAGATGGCTTCCCATGACACTTTTTTTGGGTGCTCCAGGACCCTTCACAGTCGAGCTCGCTCAGTTTAGCCCAACGCCCATTTTTTATACTTTTTTTGTTACGGGAGGCCAGATGCTCGCCGGCTTCCCTTGCCTACAATGCTATGGGCGGCAACAATGTCATACTGGTTTGGACCAGACGACATCAGATAGATGGCCTACACAGATTACTGCATCTGTACATAGCCCACCTATAATTTAGCCCAAACAACTACATCTTTCCCTACTGTATTTATTTATTTATTTAGCTTGCTCCTTTGCACCCCATTATTTTTATTTCTACTTTGCACATTCTTCCATTGCAAATCTACCATTCCAGTGTTTTACTTGCTAAATTGTATTTACTTTGCCACCATGGCCTTTTTTTGCCTTTACCTCCCTTATCTCACCTCATTTGCTCACATTGTATATAGACTTGTTTATACTGTATTATTGACTGTATGTTTGTTTTACTCCATGTGTAACTCTGTGTCGTTGTATGTGTCTAACTGCTTTGCTTTATCTTGGCCAGGTCGCAATTGTAAATGAGAACTTGTTCTCAACTTGCCTACCTGGTTAAATAAAGGTGAAATAAATAAAATAAAATAAACATAGAGAGACGGAGGGGCGCTGTTCCGCTCGCTCGGATGCTTTCTCATGTGAGATACATTCAGCCTCTTGCGAATTAAAGGAAAACTATGAAACAGAGAGACGAAAGATGAATAATTGTGTGTTTAAAAAAAACCATCTTGGTCAATTTTATGGGGAAGCCTGGCTTCCCTTGGTAGCCATGAATACACGCCACTGCATAATAGTTTT